>NC_142877.1:5852391-6007065 GCF_051225735.1 Oryctolagus cuniculus
TACAAACTGGACAGGTATAAACTCCATCTTCCATATGCATCTTAGAATGATGAAGAATCCTGGCCTCTATACATTCCCGCTTACACAACAAACAGAAAAACTTATACTGAAGCCACCTCTGGTATCTTTCAGAAGAACCAATGGGCTTTTTGTCTCTTTTCTCCTTATGCTGATCTGTCAAATCTCTTCTTCTATATTGTTTATCTTCTTTACTTTCATCATAGTCACTGAGAAAGGACTCTAAAACATCTGTGTCATTAATTACTTTGCAAGTTTCCACCTGCCTTTACCAAGAATCAAAGACTCAGAAACTGGGCAGCATAGTTCAGGGCAAGAAAACACTGTAAAAAATGCAACCCATGTCCCAAAAGAGAATTTTAGGAAGCATTCACAGCCCAGGTCATTTGATTTGAAGACTTACAAGCCTATGGGATTTGAATCTTCATTTCTGAAATTTATTCAGGAAAGTGAAGAGAAAGAAGATGATTTTGATGATTGGGAGCCTTCAGAGCACTTAACATTAAGTAATTCTTCACAGCCCAGCAATGACTTAACAGGGAGTGTTATGGCAAATAATTTGGTGAATGACAATGACCCTGATGTTAACATACCTCATTCTTCCAGTGACTCTACAATTCATGAGAACCTGACTGCAATCCCACCTTTAATAGTAGCTGAAACCACAACAGTTCCTTCCTTGGAGAACCTGAGGGTCGTTTTGGACAAAGCATTAACAGACTGTGGAGAGCTTGCCTTAAAACAGCTTCATTATCTTCGGCCAGTGGTTGTCCTTGAAAGATCTAAGTTTTCCACACCAATTTTAGATTTATTTCCAGCAAAAAAAACAGATGAGCTTTGTGTAGGAAGTTCCTAAATAACAATTTTGTTTTAGAAACAGACTGGCTCTAACATTGCAACATGGGACATTTGCCAACTTGAACAAAGGCTGAGAACCAGCCCCACTGTTGTTTAGGGTAGAATAGGCTGTGTATTTACATGAATGTATAATATCTATGTCAGCAGTATTGGCTGAGTCCATTAGCTCTCCAGTTGGTTTATTGATTGGGTTTTTTGTTTGTTTGTTTATTAAAAAAAGAAATGGAACTGTACTCTTGTTTGGTGCTAATTAATACATCAAAATATACTGGGGCTTCCTTTTTCAAATTACATGTGCATGATTGTATATGGAACAAATACTAGGGTCCCAGGGTGGGAGGGCTAGGGAAAGGGATATGGAGTTCTTACTTGACTTGAATGTGCGCCTGAGGGTGCTTTGTGTAATATATTGTACACTACAGCATCTTATATTTTTTGAGTTGAGTTTCAATAAATTACAATTTTTCACCCAAAAAAAAAAAATTTTCAGATTAGTGTAGGGGAATCTGTACAGTATCTATAATATCTGAAGACAACCAAAATCTGGATGAATTCTGAGAGCACTAAGAACCAGCTGGTCTTCAGTTCTAGTCTCCCAAGAGCCTTCACTGTGGGACATGGCGTTGGCTCAGTATTGATAGTGGATCACATTTGCTGATGACCAAACATTAGTGAGCAGCCACACTGCCCAAGAAACCAGGCAATGGCACAATGGCCCCACTCACCATGATTTTTAAAGATCTGTCTATTTATCTATCCATCCATCCATCCAGCTATAAGGCAGCAAGAAAGAGAAAGAAGGAAGGAAGGAAAGAGAAGAGAGATCCTTCATTTATTGGTTAATTCTCTAAATGGCCACAACAGCCAGGTCAGGGTCAGGCTAAAACCAAGGTCCAGGAACTCCATCTGAGTCTCCCACATGGCTGACCCGAGTGCTTGGGCCCTCTTCCACTGCCTTCCCAGGTTCATCAGCAGCAAGTTGTATGGGAAGAAAAGTGGGACTCAAACCAGACTGTCACAAGTCACAGCTCAACCCACTGCACCAAAACACTGGCTCTCATTATTTTTGACTCTTATTTTTATAATTATTTTAAAATATACAAACAAGGCATTACAGCCTTGTTCTTTTTTTATCTTATCCCTGAGATAAAGTAGTTACTACTACTTGCCTTGCTTGAAATTCAAGGATTTAACAAATTAAGTAGATTAATAGTCAAGCCAAGAAATTAAAATGAGCTCATGATATTTATGCCAAATGTGAGCCCCTAATGATTTATAATATATTATAATTGAATTCAGCAATATTTGTATCATGGTGCTTCTCAAACTTCTCTGCTGAAGTCACTTGAGAGAATAAAGTTGGTTCCAGAGAAAGTAATTCTAGGGGCAGGAGAAAGCTGCTAAGGGATGACAGAAATGACTTTGAGCCCTCCGGTTCCATCTTCAGCCTAGGGAGCTCAGGCCATTCCAAAGCAATGAACATGTTGTGCACTTACAACAAATAAGATGTGGAAATATATTGATATTCATAATCCACCGAAATATACTGCTGTTTGGAGAATAGCTTGCACATTGATACAGTTTGAGGAGTAGAGATGCATGCTGAGAACAACACAAAGACTAAGAAAGTGTGGTCCTTCCACTAAAAGTACTTATATGTGATATTGATACATTCCATGATTGAATATTTGGTCCTGAGATCAAGGATTTAAATGCAGCATCTCATTCATTGAATGTTCATCATAACTCTGTGAGGTTTTTATGTTTAAGATTATTCTTCTTTGGATGAGCTGCTTCAAACTTAGAGCACCTGGACAGCTTGCCAAAAGCATCAAAGCCAAAAAGTGGTCGAACGAGGATTTGGACCCAGAAATGCTGGTAGTAGAGACCAGCGCTATGTGCAGGGTTCCTCACCCTCAGTCTGATGAAAATAGAATTCATTTAGATATGGAGAAAACAACACAAAAATCGATGTTAACTTTCCAAATCTCCTTTTAAATATCTATTAAGTCACAATGATCTTATTGTGAAATACATACATTTTAAGTATATTGTTTGAGCTTTGGCAAAGGCAAACACATGTAATTCATACCATGTCAAGATATAAACCAGTGTAGACACCTCAGAAAGTTTCCCCTTCTGATAGAACTCATCCCAGGCAACCCTATACACCTGGTGAGTCAACCAGTGTTCTCATTTCTGTCATAATAGATGCATTTTACCTGTTCAAAGACTTCCTATAAATAGATCCATACAATATGTACTCTATTGTCTCTGGTCGCTTTCCCTCGGCATACCATTTTTAAGATTTTTCAGTGGAGTTCTGTGTGTCAGTAGTTCACTCCTTTGTATTGCTGGATCCATTCTCTTCTGTTTCTTCACAAACAGGGGGAGCTTTTATCTGGCTGTGGGGTTTAGAGGGAAACTCAATGGCAAGGAGTCTATAGGTCTCCAATGCTTACTATGTTATGGCTATCTTCTGCTGGACTGACCTGGTGTGTTTCTGCAAACATTCCTGTTGGTCTCTTCTCCGCGAGCCTAGACACTTGGCTATAGCAGCTAATTAGAAGAAAGACGGATGTGCAGTCTAAAGATTTGTGATGGTTTGTACCCGAGAGAAGCTGATTGCTTGCACGGTTCCTTGACACTGATGTGCGTCCAGTAATCATGTTCCATATTTCATGTTAAGCAACTGAATCCATTAAGTCTTCATGTTGGAAAATGTATGTACCAGGCAAATGAAATGACAGAAAAGGCAAAGTGCCTGGAGTTGTGTTTAGGTCTGGTGTTGCCAGCCTATTGCTCGGTTGGCTGGGGCCTGGAAGGACTGTGCCCTGTCCTTGATGGCTTTACCTTCCCTCACGTCCTTGCCATCATTTTCAAGACTAAAGAGGAACCCTGGTGAACAAGATTTCAGGACATTGCCAAAGGCATCTCACTGAGATGAGATGGGAAGGTTTGGGCATTCGCAGTGTCTCAGAGATGGGGAGCTGCTGGAGAAGGAGAATCAACAATTAAGTTGCCTTCATTAAGCTACAGCTCCTGTAGTGGAGGAGTGGGCAGTGCTGCTGGACGAAGAAGTTCGTTCAAATTGGAGAATTTGTGAAAGCCACAGTGAGGGGTTTATATTTAATTTCGTAGGCACTGGGAAGCCATCCTGAGCCCAGAACTGCGAGCTGAACAGCCCTTGAGGACACATCATTTGGCAGAAGCAAGTGTTATTGTTAAAACCTGTGCCATGGCAGCACACAGCCCTGAGAAGGAAGGTGTGATTTCACTTCTTTCTAGAAGAATGGCTTTGGCTCCTTTTCCTGTTTGTGTGCACCTGTGTGTGTGTGTGTGTGTGTGTGTGTGTAACAAACCTAACGCTAGCTGCTTTGCAGGTCTTAACCTTTCTGTGTTCAGACCTTTAAGTTTATTCTATTCCATTCTTAAACCCAGGCACAAGCAAACCCAATTATGCTAGTAATAGCTTTGGATTAAATTATATTAACTATTAAGAGAACATCATTTATACATAGTCAGCATATTTAATTCTTGTTATGGGGAAATCACTGAATTGCTAACTTGATATTAAAAACCTGAGAGGAAACAAATCTGCATGAAATAATCAAATCACATTTGCTTTGAGACCCAGATAGGTTGCAGGTAGTGGAATTAGAGAAACAAGCTGTCAATGTCATTTCAAATCAGCAAATGGTAATCAAGGAAAAAAAGTTGTCTCAGTTGGAGACAACTTGTGTATTTAGTGTTGCAGTGTCATTAAAATGAGAAGGTTCACTTTTGTCTCCCCCAAAGATATCAGAGGAGAAGCAAACTAGATTCTTCCTGTTTGGGATAGTCGTGAATGAGGATTAGTGAAGACCTTTAGGAAGTTTAATTAGCGCATGCTGCTAGACTATTTTCCTTGTAGAAAGGCCAGGAGTTGGGGCTGGTGTTGTGGTGCAGTGGGTTAAAGCCCTGGTCTGCAGCGTTGGCATCTCCTATGGTCCACTTCTGATCCAGCTCTCTGCTAAGGCCTGGGAGAGCAGTAGAAGATGGAGTCCTTGGGCTGCCTGCACCCATGCGGGAGACCTGGAAGAAGCTCCCGGCTCCTGGCTTTGGATTGGCACAGCTCCAGCCATTGCAGCCATCTGGGGAGTGAACCAGCAGACGGAATGCCTTTCTCTGTCTCTCTCTGCCTCTCTGTAATTCTGCCTTTCAAATAAATAAAGAAATAATTTTTTTAAGGAAAAGGCCAGGAGTAGTGAAGAGTGCTGCCTTGGTGCCAAGTTAATTTTGGTATGAGTTCTGGCTGCGTGATCCTCGCCTGTTGCTTCCCAGCATTGTACCCGTGAACCAGGTGCAACAGTGGCACCATATGTGCTGCCTCCTGAGACTTTGGTGATACATAAAGGAGACAGAAATAGCAGTGTGGCTAGTCCATAGTAAACACTCTATAAATATCGATTATTGCCACCATCACAAGAATTTTTAGGGGTTAAACTTGATTGAATGCTGAAAAGTTTGGAAAGAGTTTTCCTCTACATAGGGTGGAGTCCAGCAGATAGTCTCACAGTAATGGGATGATATTTCGAGGCTCTGATTGGGCTATTGTTTAGGAATGCATAATTTCTTTTTCAGAGGATGAATTATTTAGAAACTGGCACAAGGAATTTATACTTGAAGGAGAATATACAAACATGGTTTATTCCTTTATAATGACAAATCTAAGTTCCAGGAGAGATCCGTCTAGGTTTATGCACATTGGACTTACTTATCTGTAACACTGGGGTAGTGGTGGTGTCTTTCCTTTGTGTAACTTTGAGCTAATGCATTGTTCAACCCAGATAGTATCAAGCAGAGTGAGAGCTCGATGAGAGAGCGTATACATTAGATGTAGCTGATTTGGACATTATTCCATATGTGAAGTCCAAATGAGAATTTAAATAGTGTTTATACAGAAGACTGTATATTCAGTTTGAAATCTGGTAAAATAAAAAGATTGAATGTTTCTTTTTTGCTATTTAGATAACTTATACCTATGATACTTCTACACATACACACATACACGCACAGAAAGAGAGAGAGAGAGAAGCTGTTATATTCTACTTATATACTTATCGTATTACACTCGTTGTTCTCTTAATATTTTAAAAAATATATAAAACTATGCTATAGCATAACTCATTTTTAATAGCTGTAGATAATTTTATAGAATAGACATACTTTGTTTTTTAGCAAGAATTTCAAACAAAACATTCATCCAAAAAATTGAAGTACAACAAAACTGAGGGAATTTTTACAGTAACCACTTCTATAACTACCAGCTTAAGTACAACACTAAGATTTTTATTATACTTTTTCATCTATATAACCTCCCCAAAAATTCATCTGTGTGTACTCATGATCATCCATATGCACTGCCCCCTCAATATTTTAGCCTGTTTATCATAATCAAAGTTCAGCATTTACTTAGATTTCTTTCTTCTTAAGTTGTGAAATGCATAAATCATAACTGCACATTTGCTAAGCCCTGATGAATGCATATACTTTTTTTACTCGACTGAATTATGGCCTCCAAAGGTACCCAGTCCTAATCCCTGCAATCCGTGAATGGTATCTCACATAGCCTAGACTTTGCAGATACTATTAAGAATTTTGAGATGGAGATTATCTGGGTGGGTGCTACATGCTGAGAGAAGGGAGGAGGGAAGGGGGGAGAGAGAGAGGGAGGCAGGGAAGGAGGGGGAGAGAGTGAATGAATGCATGAATTTAAAGTGCTCCATTTGGGCCGGCGCCGCGGCTCACTAGGCTAATCCTCCGCCTAGCGGCGCCGGCACACCGGGTTCTAGTCCCGGTCGGGGCGCCGGATTCTGTCCCGGTTGCCCCTCTTCCAGGCCAGCTCTCTGCTGTGGCCAGGGAGTACAGTGGAGGATGGCCCAGGTGCTTGGGCCCTGCACCCCATGGAAGACCAGGAAAAGCACCTGGCTCCTGGCTCCTGCCATCGGATCAGCGCGGATTGGAGGGTGAACCAACGGCAAAGGAAGACCTTTCTCTCTGTCTCTCTCTCTCACTGTCCACTCTGCCTGTCAAAAAAAAAATAAATAAATAAATAAAGTGCTCCATTTGTGGTGGGACTTAATGACGGAGCAACCAAGGAATAGAGGCAGTCACTCCAAGTAGGAAAAGGGAGCGATGCAGCTCTGGATTCTGGACAAGGCATGGAAATGGATTTTCTCCATGCCTAGATCCTCTAGAGGAAGCATTGTTCTGGGACATCAGTGGAATTGGTTTTGGATTTCTGTCCTCCACAACCATTAGAGAATAAATTCCTATTATTTTATGCCATCCAGTTTGTAGTAATTTGTTACAGCAGCCACAGGAAATCAATAAGCCTGTAGAAGCCAATACCCAGGATCATTGTTTCTCCATCCATCGAGAAAGCCCTCTCATGCCCCTTTGCAGTGTATTCCCAACCTCGAGGTAGATACTCTTTGATTTCTATTATCATTGATGGATTTTGCTTCTAAAATTTCATATACATGGGATCAGTGTTTATACTCTTTTGTGTAAGGCTGCTATTAATCTGAATATTGATTTTGACATGAACTAACATGTTAAAAGTAATTTATTCCTTGTTATTGCTGAATAATTGTCCATTATATGAATATACTAGCCTTCCATAGTCTAATACCTGTACTTTAGTAAAACCACTATGAACAAACATTCATTCAAGACCATATGGATGTGTGCTTTAATTTCTCTTGGATAAAAGTAAAATTTTCTGGGTAATAGGACAGTTGCATTTTCAGTTTTATTAGAAACTATATTAGAAATTTTCTTAGAGGCTTTGTGTTTACATTCCCACAAAGAATGGATGATACTTCCAATTGCTTCTCAATATTACCAAAATCTGATGTTGTCAGTCTTTTCTATTTGAGCCATTCTAATGGGGATGTATTAATAGCCCATCATGATTTTAATTTCCATCAGTGATGTTGAACAATTTTAACCTGCTTACTGGCCATCCATATAATTTCAGTTGCAAATGAATATTCAAGTTTTTGCTCATTTAAAAACATGTATTGTTTAGGTGTCAATACTGAGTTATAGACAGTTTAGATACGAGTTGGATACAGATTCTTGGTAAGCTATGTTTTGCAACTATTCTCCGAGGTTTTGGTCTGTGTAGTCATTTTCTAATGGCGTTTGATGATGAGCAGAAGACTTTCACTTTAAGTCTAATTTACCAAATGTTTAAATTTTATGGTGATTGCCTTCTATATCTCGAGAAAACTTTGCCTCCCTCGAAACACAGAGATATTTTCCTTTAAAGTCTACAGTTTGCCTTTGATGTAGTGGGCTGTGATTACTCTTCAGTGAATTTTTGGGGGTGTATGTGTGTGTATAGTGAGAAGTATGAGTTGAGCATATATTTACCATATAGATATCTAGTTATTACATTCATTGAAAAGACTTTTGCTTTATCATTGAATTCTTTTGGCACTTCAAAGAATCCAATGTGTATAATCATCATGTATAAATGGGTCAGTTTTTGGGCTCTTACTCTATTCCATTGATCTATACGTGGATTACCAGTACCACAATGTCTTACTTAATTTAGCTGTATAGTAAATCTTGTTATCAGATCATGTAAGTCGCCTAGTTTTCTTTATTTCAGAAACATGTGTGGATAGTATTTATCCTTTCTACTTACCATACACTAACAAATGATTGAAGAATTAGAAAGGAATTGTTTTTTATTTTCAGTTAAAAAAGCTTTTTAGGCTTTTTATTAGGATTGGATTAAATCTCTAGGTGAATGTAAAGAAAATTGACACCATACCAACATTGAAACTTTTTTTTTTGGACAGGCAGAGTTAGACAGAGAGAGAGAGAGAAAGGTCTTCCTTTTTCCATTGGTTCGCCCCCAGAGTGGCTGCTACGGCCAGTGTGTTGTGGCCAGTGCGCTGCGCTGATCCGAAGCCAGGAGCCAGGTGCTTCATCCTGGTCTCCCATGCAGGTGCAGGGCCCAAGGACCTGGGCCATCCTCCACTGCACTTCTGGGCCACAACAGAGAGCTGGACTGGAAGAGGAGCAACCAGGACAGAACCAGTGCCCCAACCGGGACTAGAACCTGGGGTGCCGGCACTGCAGGCGGAGGATTAGCCTATAACCATAGCATGGTTATGTGATTTGTTTATTTAGATCATCTCTAATTCCTCTTGGCCATGCTTGGCGATGCAACAGTCTTGTCTGTCTTTCTGTTGTAGCATCTTGAACACTGCCCTGTGGAAGTTTTGTGAGACTTGAGCTAGAGCTACGTATCAGCTATATGTTTCTGTAGATGCTCTCATTGAATTGATGAGGTTTCATCCAATTCCTACTTTGTTGCGAGTATTTAACCCTGAATGGCTATTGAATTTTGTAAAATGCCTTTCTTACAACTGCAGGTTTTTATTCTCTACAGTTTTATCAGCCCTATGCAGGGCCAATGTTGACCTAATCTCTAGTTAAATACTGTAAAAATGATTAACCCTGTGTAATTTGCTGGCTTTTGCCACTGTCTAGTGTTTCCAGACCTCCTTCCCTCTCTTCCACCCTGCCTCTTTTTTTTCCTAAAGGAAAATGAAATCAGTAGACACATTCTCTAATATCTTAAAAGAAGCTCTGATAAAACTTTTTCATAGGTTTACACCAGCTCCAGTTTATTACTATTTCACTTAATATCACAATGAATATTCTTGAAAATAATTTAATGTATGTTAAATCATATGCATGAATACGAATTATGTAGAATATTTATAAGTAAAAAATAATTTCATGACACCAAAACTCAGTGATCAATATCAAGAACCCAAAGTTGCTGGATAGAGAGGCCCCATACTTGCTTCTGCCACAGAGAAGAATCAGAGCAAGCATGGATGTTGTTTGTGGTGCAGAGGTTAAACCACCTCTTGGGATGTCCACACCCCATATCAGAATGCCAGCTCAAGTCCTGGCCACTGCACTTCTGATCCAGTTTCCTGCTAATGAACCTGGGAAGGCAGCAGATGATGGCTCAAGGACTTGAGTCCCTACTGCCACATTGGAGAGCCAGATGGAATTCCTGGCTTCTGTCTTTGGCCTGGCCCAGCCTTGGCTGTTGGGGTCATTTGGCCACCAGTGGATGGAAGACCTAAATAAATAGAGCAACAGATGAAAGACTATATTTCCAGGAGATTGAGGGACAGCTTCAGTAAAGAAGTGACAGGAACTCTAAACAGCAAAGAGACTTGGAAAGCCAGCAGAGAGAGAGGAGCAAAGCACAATGTAGGCACTATTCCTGCTTTCTGGCCAAGGAGACCCCATCTTGCCTGGAAAAGGTAAGCAGAAAGCTCTGTGACTTCTGCCATTGCAACAGACTGGCGGCCCTGACTACAGAATTCCACAGTTCTCCCTGGCCGTATATCCAGCCTACAAAGCTGACTGGGGTCCAAGTCATGCAGCTACTTCACTCCAGAAAAGGAACCCACGATCCCTCGCCCTGTGTCCAGAGACCCAGCCCTAGGCCTCTGTGGTTCAGCTTCTGCTTGGCTCCCTTCTATCTGAGGGGACAGCAAACAGCCCTGCCACCTCCAGAAGCCGCCGGAGCTGAGCCAAGGTGCCTCATAAAGCAGTGACCAGGTTCTTCCACATCTTGCAGCTGTGGGGTTGTGACACAAGCCCTAGTTCCACGGTTACCTGCTCTTTGTGATCTAGGGGAAGTCCCCTCTGCTTCTTGGGGCTCAGTGCCAACAGCAGGCAATAAATAAGCCCAGAAGCCCAAATCTGAGATCTTAGCACGGGCTGCTGGGTGGCCAGGGCACAAGTCCCAGTGTGACCCTTGCATACCCTGAGGATATTAATCCTTTTCAGGTAGCTTGCAAGTATTTCTTCCGTAGGATGACTTTTCACTTTGTTTGCTTTGCAGTGTAGAAGCTTCTGAGTTTGATATAATTCCATTTGTTCAGTATTGCTTTTGTTGCCTGGACTTTTGGGGTCTTTTCCCAAAAAATCAATGTTTACATCAGTGTCTTAAAGTGTTTCTCCTGTTTCCTTCTAGTGTTTTCATGGTTTTTGGGCCTTACATTTCTTAGATCCATCTTGAGTGGATGTTTGTTGTTGGTGAGAGTTACAGATCCAATTTTATTCTTTAACAAAAATATATTCAGTTTTCCCAGCACTATGTCCTGAAAAAACTCTTTTCTCTGGTATATGCTTGGTAGTTTTGTCAAAATCAGTTGGCTGATGACTGACAAAAGATTAATATCCAGAATATACCAAGAACTCAAACACTTAAGAAAAAAAATTCAGTTAATAAACAGGCCAAGAACTAGAATACACAGTCCTCAACAGAAGAAATACAAATGGCCAACAAGTACATGAAAGACTGCTCAGTATCATTAGCCATCAGGAAAATGCAAAAGAAAACTACAATTCTATTTCATCCTTGTTGGAATGGCTACTATCAAAGAGATAGCAAGTAATGAACAATGGTGAAGATGTGGAGTAAGGGGAACTCTATACATGTTGGCAGGTTTGTAAATTAGTACAGCCACTTTGGAAAACAGTATGGAAATTTCTTTAAAAGTTAGAAAAGGAACTGCCATATGATCTAGCAATCCCACAATGGGGTATGTATCTAAAAGACATGAATTCATTTTATCAAAGAGATCCACGTTTCACCATGTTTAGAGCAGCGCCAAGACATGGAATCAACCAAGGTGTCCATCATGAATTGAATGGGTTAAAAACTGGTACATGTACGCCACAGTGTACTGTTCCACCATAAAAAGATGAAATCCTGTCATTTGCAGCAAAATGGGTGGAGCTGGGGGACATGTTAAGTGAAATAAGCCGGACACAGGTAGGCAAATGCCACATGTTCTCCTTCATATTTGGAAGCTAAGAAAATTCAGCCCAAACACAGAATGATTACTAGAGGCCGGGGATAGAGGGAGTTTGGATACAAATAACAGTTAGGTTGAAGGAATGTTTCTAGTGTTACAGAATATAGTAGCGATACTATTGTCCATGATAACCTCCTATATGTTGTGAACAAATAGAAGAAGCCAAGCGTCCCCCGTCATTAAGTCAAAGAAGAGGATATGTAGATCACCCTGCTTTGATTAGTACCATTCTAGAAGGCATTGAAATGTCACACCATAAGTCATGAATAGGCATAATTATTGTTAATTAAAAAACTAAAAGTAAAATGTTAGTAATGTAAACAATGGTGACCAAACATTTAGCACCGTTATAATAGGGCACTTCAAAAAGTTCATCGGAAAATGGTATTAAAAGATGTTCATTTAGACGCAAAAATTTTTTTGAAATCCAGACCTTTTTTTTCAAAATATATACCTTCCATGAACTTTTTGAAGTATCTAGTATAAATATTTTGTTTTGGCCGCAAATGAGAGACTATGATGAATTTAGTAGGATTTGACTCCCCAAACCTATACATTTAAACCCCCAAATCTTAATGGTTATTGAGTTAATGGTTAATGGATTAGGGTGGGATTTGGTTTAACTGCATTATCTGGGGCTGGTGCTGCAGCTCACTAGGCTAATCCTCCGTCTGCAGCACCGGCACCCCAGGTTCTAGTCCTGGTTGGGGCGCTGGTTCTGTCCCAGTTGCTCCTCTTCTAGTCCAGCTCTCTACTGTGGCCCACGAGTGCAGTGGAGGATGGCCCAGGTGCTTGGGCCCTACACGCACATGGAAGACCAGGAGGAAGCACCTGGCTCCTGGCTTAGGATCGACACAGTGCACCAGCCATAGCGGCCATTTGGGGGGTGAACCAATGGAAAAGGGAAGACCTTTCTCTCTGTTTCTCTCTCTCTCACTGTCTAACCCTGCCTGTGAATGAATGAATGAATGAATGCATTATCTGGAACGTGGGCCAGTGGGAGACCTTCAGTCTTCAGGGGCTTGCCTGGGAGGTGGTTCTCCCGAGAGCAGTGGTTGGTTAGGCCCAGCGTGGCCGAGCTTCCCTTTCTGCCTCCAGGCTCGGGAGGCCTGTGCTGTCATCAGACGCAGCACTAGCAGGGCCCTCTGATGTGGGACTGTGAACGTCTGAGCTGTACGCTCATAGAAACCTTCCTTCATAAGAAGCTCCTCTCAGTCATAAACACTGCCGCGTAGACTCTCCCAGAATTAGCTTAAATTAGTGTTTATGTATTCCCCTCACTGTTTAGCTGCTGTGGCTTTTATAATAAAGCTGTATGCTGACTCTAGTAAGGTGAGTCTTTGCTGTGTCTCCCACAGTTGCTCTCTCAGGTGCAGTTTAGAATCAACTTCAAGTTCTAAGAAACGTGCCCAGGGAATTTCATGGGAATTCTATTGAATTTATATTGGTGAAGTTATAATTTTGGAAGAAGGCATAGATTTGCAATATGTGAGAATTTCTCCATCTTAAGCTTCCTCCAGTGAAATTTTATAGTTCCTCTGTTTAGCCTTGGACTCTTTAAAATTAAGTTTATTCTTGGGTAGTTTGTGTTTGTTACTGTAGAAATGGAATTTTCTCCATATTAAAGTGTGTATATAGGAAAGATACTGATTTTTAATATATTTAACCCTTAAATCAAATAGTATTAAGCAATAAAAATACACAATAGAATGAAATTAACCAGCATCTAAGTACATTATATTCAATATATCATTTAATCCTCACAAAATTGGAAAAATATAATTATTTCTACTTCCGTATTCTATTAAACAGAGTGAGGCTCAGATTATCATATGCACACAGTCACACTGTGTGGACTGTATTATTAAATAACTCATCTACAATTTCCTTTTGATTACATTTTCCTTTTATTTAGGTCACAAAGATCATTTCTAAAAAATCTTTTTTATATCCAATTGGTTTAGTATCTACTAATTGATGTCTTTTTTTGGCAAATTGGTAGTTTACCCTTGTACTTGTTAATCTCATCAATTATGTAGGATTTAATTTTTTTCACCATTGGGAAAAACATCATTATTTGGGATATAGGCAGGAGCCAATATCCTTCTGTCATTCTGATCTATTGACTGCAGGGTAAGTGGGGACCATTTTGAAACTCTGTTAGTTACAAATATCTCTTCTCCTAAGCCCATAATCCCTGCAGGAAGTGTTGGTTTTATTCAAAGTAAAAAATGTTTCTGTGCAGTAATGCATCAACAACTTGTTGAAGTTTATGGAGGAGAAAATGTTAAGTCAGTGATGTGTAGGTAATAGTGTGTAGAATTTTAAAGAAGCAAGGCAGAATTCTTGGCAAGTGCTCCTTCTGCAGAGAGATGCATTTCTACGGTGCTTTGTATGATGCCAAATGCGGTATTCCACAGAGTCCCTGAACCTACGTGGACGACCTGGAATGTTCTTGAATTTGGTTGAGAGTTAGAAAGTCCTTTTGGCTGTAGAGCATCTTCCCCACGTGGCCTGAGGACCGCCTGAATCTAAGTCTGAGTCTAAGCCAAGATTCTTAGGTCCCACCCAGACCTGGGACATCAGCTCTCTGGGAAGTGATTCCGAAGTTATTTCCCAGAAAACACTGGGAGCACTCACTGCTGCTTTTCTGCATGATGGTTATTTTAAAAAAATATTCATTTGAAAGAGTAACAGAGTTCTTTCATCCACAGGTTCACTCCCCAGATGGCTGCAATGGCTGGGCTGGGTCAAGCTGAATCCAGAAGCCAGGGATTCCATCTAGGTTTCCTCTATTGGTGGCAGGAACTCAAATTCTTGAGTTCGCATCTGCTGATTCCCCAGATGCCTTAGCAGGGAGTAGGATTAGAAGTAGAGTAGCTGGGGCTTGAACTGTGACTAGGACTTGGGATGCAAGTCATCCAAGTAGCACTTCAATGAACTGTGCCTCTGCATGAAGTTTAGTGAGTCAAACACCTTTTTTTTTTTTTCTGAAAAATCCCCCAGCTTTTAGCCAACTATATAAATATTTATTATGCATGGATTAAGGCACAAGATTCCAGGGCTAGAGTCATTCCTACCACTTGACAAACATGGCTTTAACGCATCTTACGGCAGCCGGGAAAGACCCCTATCTTTCTTTTGCTACTTCAAGGCAAATAAAAACTCTGCCAGTAGAGGATTCTGCAGGATAAATCCCCATCTGAGTCTCAGGGAATTGTTAAAAGCAAAAGAACTTTGTTCTGAAATGAATAATCACGGATAAGGAATAGCTTCTCTGGACTTACTCAGAGCAAGACTTGATAATTTGGGAGGAACAATTTGAGAACTAACTGTTAAGTAATTATTTCCCCAAGGTGGGAACACGAATCTTAGCAAATGCCCTCTGTAACCAGTTTCAACAGTGGTAGTATGTGTGATCACCCCTGCCGTTTGTTATCAGAGTCTCTGATCTGCTCTTATAAATATCCGCATTGTTAGTCATTGCTCATTTCTGTTCACACCCCTGACCACCATCCTGTTGCAGCTCCCAGCATCTGTCACCTAACAAGCTGGGAACTCATCTCCTCACTTCCTCTGTCCTCCACCACCTCGGGAGCCCCTGTTCAACTGTAGCCAGAGCGATCTTTACAAAGGGCAGCCTTTTGAAAACCCTCCTTGACTCCCCAGGGCTCTTCAGTCCATGCCCAGATCCTGAATCTGGTCTGTAAATCATCATCACTGGGTCTGGAGGTTCCCAGTCCTCCCTCCAGCTTTAATTCTCCCCGTGCCAACCCCCCACCTTTTCACTGCCTCCACAACCCAGTTAACATCCTGGAGATCTGGAAGTCACTTTCTCTGGGAAACTTGAGATCCAGGTCAGACTTGTTTGTTGTGTGCTATCGGAGTGAAAAAGTATCACTTTTCAGGGCCTTACATCTGCTTGTTTGTAGATATTTATCTATGTGATAATTCTCATTAAGAGCTATCTTTCATGTTAACCTGTAAATCAGCATCATTAAAAAAAATTGCATCCTTAGAACCTGCTCACATGAATAAATGCATCTTTTTCTCCCCCAAAAAAGTATTTTTTTCATGAAGATCATTTTCCCGGAAAAAAATCATGGGTGCCTCTGGAGCCTCAATTCATCTGATACTCTTAATTTCCACCATGTAAAATATTTTCTACCATGTGTTCTTGCCAAAAATTTCACTTCTTAGTGCTGACTTCATCACTCGTTTTCTTCCTTGCGTGATTACGAAAGTAATGGTGTCTCTAATTTCAAGGGCTTGGTACCTATCCTTTGTGATTTCAAATGTCAGAAAACTTAATTGACTCCTGATGTTTTCATGCTCACACTTGTTTTTCTCTCTCTTTTAAGCCAAAGCCTGTTACTTAGCAGAAGCACTCATTGCAAGCTAATATTGAATAAATATTTTACAGAGCCACTTGCAATCACTGGCACGTTTCCGACATGCGTTTAGGTTCCATGCGTGGCGGGAATACAGATCCAGAGAAGGGCTTCCTGCAAAGCAGATCTGTGCCCGTCAGCGACAACCCAAGGCATTTCATCCTCCACCTGCCTCTGGACATACAGACCGCAAAGGCAAAGAAAAGCTGTTGTACGGCCCTTGGCACATCTTTTAGCGAAGGCCACAAACAGCCTGGCCCCGGGGGATTCCTGTGGAGTAACGCACACTTGAAAACGGAGAATAGTTCTTAGCAGCAGCTGATTCTGCTGAGTCTGTCTGCAGAGCTCAGGCTGTGCTCAAAGCACAGGTCTCCTGAAGCCCCGGATGTGGGTGCAGATCCCCCACTTGCATTCATTGAATGTTTTCGTCTGTCCAAGCCTAGGATTTGGATGTTGTTGGTGAGGATTTTTCTTCCTTTCCTTTTTTCTTTTTCCACTGCCCTTCTCCCCTGCTCCCTCAAAGGAAAATTGCACCAAGTGGAATTAAACAGGCAAAGGAAGATTTTATTTGAGAGTGCTTCAATAGAGGTCAAAACTATTACAGTGGAAGGGGGGGGGAGGGGGGGGAGGAGAGATAGTCTCCCACCTTTTGTTTCAATTGAGTTCTGAGTGGTGCCAAGGAGGTGGTAGTCAGGGTAATTAGGACATTTGCATCTGCTAATGGATGCTTGTCTAAGTTAGGTTGCTGCCCTCCCACAGAGACTAGGAGACAGTTGCCCATCTCCCTGGAAGATCCCATTCAAAGGGATGGTTCCCAGGTCTTTGAGAAAGTTACTCCCAGGTTATGAATGGGCAAGAGGCTGGGAGAAGATTTACATCTCAAAGGGAAGAGAAAGAAGTTACAACTGCTGTTTTGGTTCTAAAGTAAATGCTCTAAAGAAGGGGAGGTGTGAGGCTTAAAGCCCTAGAAAGGTAGGACAATTTAGTCGACAGAAACGGTAGAAGCCCATGTTGGTTTCCCTCCCCCCAACTCTCCCTTTTTTCTTCCTTTTTCAATCATAATAGTGTTTGTTACATCAGAGGCGTACCTTGTTAAATGGTGATTTTTGAAAAGGTACAGTCACAGTTCCGACGCATATATAAAAAGAACACATTAAAGTGTTCCTGAATTAAATGAGGGAGCCAGGTAGATGTTATAACTGACTCAAAGGAGTTTATGGGGGTGGGGACTGGAATGAAGGTGCGGATGGAGGCAGCAAGCATCGCTCTCATGTTGGGGAATGGAGGGCATCTGGGCCTCAGCTGCACAGGACCTGTGGGTCTCTACAAGAGAATTACTTTGCTGTGCCATTAGTTATCTCCGATTAGCAGAGTGAAAAGTAAGTCCCGTGGAATCAGGGTTGGGTAGTCCAGACTGGTTTGCTCTAGGCAGTGTGCACTTGTGCACTGGAGCACAGATTTCCCCTTTAGAACTTCATTCTCTCAGTTCCTTCACAGCCTTCTTTCACACCCAGGTGCTGAGTATCCATCAGGAGTCAGGCATGCTTCAGGCATGCTGCACTCCTAGAAGACAGGACTTCTGCTGCTAGGGTGCTCAGCCGGGTTTAGATGTACCCATGAGTAACTCAACTCAAAGAAAGACTGAAAAGCCTACAGATTGCTCCACATCTCCCCGAAGTGCTTTCTTTTTATTATTATTATTTTTTTTGACAGGTAGAGTTATAGACAGAGACAGGTCTTCCTTCTGTTGGTTCACTCCCCTAATGGCCTTCAGGGCCAGTGCTGGGCCCATCCGAAGCCAGGAGCCAGGTTCTTCCTGCCGGTCTCCCATGCGGGTGCAGGAACCCGCATGTACCTGGGCCATCCTCCGCTGCCCTCCCGGGCCACAGCAGAGAGCTGGACTGGAAGAGGAGCAACTGGGATTAGTACCTGGTGCCCCAACCGGGACTAGAACCCTGGGTGCAGGCGCTGCAGGCAGAGGATTAGCCAAGTGAGTCACAGCACTGGCCCGAAGTGCTTTCTTAACCAGGAGGACCTCCTGAAGCAAGTAGCAGCTTGTTGACAGCTGGGGCCCCACATATAACCAAGTAGGACCTGTCAATAAGACAAAGCTGAGTTTGTGCTGACCCCAATAAGGAAGAACAGTATCTCCCAAACCTTGACATAGTCTCAGAAAGGAAAAAGTAAAGTTGGAATTATTTGAGAATTAGCAGTTAAAGGATTTATTTTTTTTAAAGGAGGGAGAAGTTGGCTAGTGTTGAATAGGGGTTAGCAGGACTAGTGGAAACGTCATGGTGAAACTCTGGGGTAAGCCCGCTGGAGACTTGATGGGTCTTTCAGGAAGTTCCTGTAGTGGGCAGTTAAGCCATTTGTCCAGAAACGGGATGAGTTTTCAGTTCTTGGTGTCCAGGCCAAATGTGAGAGGGAGCGCTCCTGCTGTTCAACCTTTATGGATCCTCAAGGACCATGCCTTCATGGAGAGCTACAGGAAGCCCATTCCCTGTGCAGGGCCTGGGACAGACAATGCCTGTGGCATATAAGGGAGGTGGTAAATAGGCCTTCCGTTGTCGCTACAGGGTGCCTGGTGGAATTCTAACGTTAGCTCTGTGTGGTCTGGGCATAGGTTTAGTGTTAAATGGCCCCTGGAGGCTCTTTCTAGGCCAAGGTTGCCAGATACTGTTGCATGTAACATACATAAACTAAAAGATTGTTCACCGGAAATTCAAGCTTAGCTTGGCATTCTGTGCTTTGATTTGCTAGATTTTGCAACCATACTCTAGCCCTACAGGCTGTCTGGGATGAGTATTCAGTACTGACAGTCCCTTGTCCCTTACCTTCTTGACCCCTGGGTCCTTTCAGTAGGATGCAGTGCCTCCACTCATCCACAGTCCAGGCTCAGAGTGTGACACTCCATCTCTCTCTTCCCTCGGTGCTTTCTCCGTCACCTCCTTTTCTCTCCATTTCTGACCCAGCCTCCTGTTGCTCTTCCCTTGTTCCTCTATCACCTACCCACCTCTTATACTTCTTTTTAAAGATTTTTTGAGAGTCAGAGTGGGAGATCCTTCACTTGCTCATGCCTCAAATAGTTACAACAAATGGACCAAAGCCAGGAGACAAGAAACCAGTTCAAGCCTCCCATGAGTATGCAGGGACCCAACTACTTGAGCAGTCACTTGTTGCTTTCCAGGTGTGCACTAGCAGGAAGTTGGAGTCAGGAGCTAACTTGGACGTTCTGATATGGGATGCAGGTTCATAACTGCCAGGCCAAATGCTTGTCCTCCCCAGCCATCCACACAACCTCACAAGTCTACTCGCTCGCGGTTCCTACCAAAGGAAGAGTGGTGGACAGGGCTCCATCTGCTGAGCTCGGTCCAATCAGGCCTCTCCCTGGCTTCCTGGAAACTTTCTGCTGATGCAGTTCCTGTGATTATTGTGCTGTGTCTGTGCCGGACGCTCACCAGCGAGAGTCCAGCATAGTAAAGACACGATCGCTGCTTACTCGGTTCTCATGGAACTTTATTCATCCAGATGCAAGGCGAAAGAAAAGAAGCCAAGCCCTCCCCCTGCACAATACTATCCCCATTATATACCCAAGGTTCCCCTAGCAGGACACTCCCAGCCAATGGCAAGTCTGTTCACATGCAGTCCATGCAGGCACAGTCCAATTAAGTTGAAGGGCACATAGTGCCTCAGGTCGACAGTTCATCTTGCTCCATCGGGGTTGTTTGTGTGTCTTCAGGACATCCTGTGGTTAGCACTTCCTTGACTTGTTTTGCTCAGCAGCCAGCACTTCCTTAACTTGTTTTGCACAAGTTGTTACAACAGGCCATGCAAACAGCAACGTGAGGAAGTTCCCACAGGTGGCCAGCCTGCGGTTCCCCACAGTCTGTGTCCTCTGGCTCAGCCCTTCATGTGCTATTCTGACTTGGAAACTATAGTTGGTAGAACAATGCCATTCCTCTGACATGTCCATGCTCTAAGAAGCCTCGGGTGTTACCCTAAATAGCACAGAATAACCATGCAGGTGCCGTGAACTTGAGCATCTGGAGGTGGAAAAATCTTCCTGGATTATCCAGGTGGACCTGTGGCAACTTTGAGAGTCCTGAGAAACAGGAGGCAGGAAGGGTTGGAATAGGAGGTGCTGTAACAAAGGAAGAGGGGAATGGGGTCCAATGCCTCTAAGATGGTGCGAGGGCTACAGGTTGAGGGGTTCAGTCAGTTTCTAGATGCTAAAAAGGGTGGAAGGACAGCGTTTACCCTGGCTGCAGCCATCAGAAGGAACCAGCCCTGTTGACACGTTGGCCTTTGTCCACTGAGACAGGCTTTGTGCTTCTGTGCGCCAGAGTTGAAAAAGCATAAACTCGCGCTGTTTCAATCCACAAAGGGTGTGATGATTTGTTACATCATCAACAAAGAACTGATACGGAGGGATCTGGAATGAGAAGCACAGACTTCAGGTAGGACAGAGTGTGGCATGACATTGGGTCAGGGTGACATGTAAGGTAGCTGCTAGGAGCGACCCTGAGCAGAATTCAAGGATGTGTGACCTGTGCAGTCCCACAGGAGCTGCATCCAGACATTAAACATTTGTTTTAACGCCCTGGGACAGATGTCTTGAAAGCTTTAATCATTTGAATGGGGACCCAACAGATTTTCATTTCCCACTGATCCTAACTGTGACCAGGTGTGGCAATCGTCATACTGTTAATGCACTATCAGTTTTCAGGTGGGGGGGCCCATCTGTGTTTTCTGGGAGGGAATGAGTAACAGAAAGTCAGGTGAATCTGAGCTGTGACTTGGAGAGGGAGCACAGGTTCATCAGGTGGATAAAGGAACCACATGGCAGAGGGCACAGCGTGAACCAAGAAGAGGGAGCCGAAAAGTCACCTATTACGTTTAGAAATGACTGGTCCTTTGCATAGCTCCTTTGTACCATGGGGAGTGCTGTGTCACAGGGTAGATTGAGCTGGAGGCCAAAACACTTTGAATACATTAAGGTAAGTGATTTGGAACCTGCTCCTCAGGCAATGGGGAACTTTGGATCTCTTGTGAGAACAGTGACAGGCCCAGCCACAAATGTTAGGCAGCCCCACAAACTTGGTTGAATTGGGATTTTGAAGGGTAATATTTTAGCTCAATCTTGGCAGAATAATACATATGCAAATTCTACTCAGTCCTGTCATTTTTGTGTAAAATGAACACAAATGGTCTTCATCATTATTCTCTGGGGAAAATGCTAATGGAGACCACCAAGAGAGGAACCCATAGATTTGTTGAGATTCATGTTCAGAGTTCAAAATAAAAGAATTTGCCTCATGAATCATAAAGGAAAATCCAAAAATAAATATAGAATTCAAATCTCAAGTTCAATCAGTATCATGCAGACATCACACTCATCCCTAAACTGTGTCTGTGACCAGGAGGAGAAAGAGCATGCAGGTGTGACAAGATATTTTATTGAGCCATTAACTTGTGTCACTCCTCCCTTTATTTTCTTCCCTCTGTTGATTTGTTTCAAGCAGGTAACCAGGTGTTAAAGGATAACTTTCAAAAAAGGGTAAAATCATGACTTCCATACAGATAAAACATGAACACCTGCTGAAGATTTTAGCTCATTAATGAGCAAACTTGTAAGGCTTTACAGTTGGCTCAAAGGAGAATTCAAATTACAAAACTTTTATGGATTAAGGATGCTGAAGAAAAAGTTACAAACAGTTGCAACCTGGATTTTTCTGCACTGAGGAGGAAAATGAATTTTCTTTGCTCTGGACAGGTGTTGCTTGTGAATGGACAGGCAGTAATTGCATTCCTCTCAGTTTTCCACCAGTTCACGTCTGTCTTCACGATGCTCTAAAATAGTCGAGGTGCACACCCCTGGTGGAAAAAGCAGTCTCTGGAGATACCCCGGCCTCTCGTTGAGAGGGCATCTGCTCATCTCTCTTCACGTGGCAGTCTTCAGCTTCTCCTTGCAGAGCCCCTTTGTGCTTCTTTGCCTCTGAAGAAGTTTTGTAGACTCAAAGCCAATAGCCATCTGTCGTGTTCTTCCCTTTTCCCATGCTTGAAAATACTAACCCCTGGAAGAGGTTATACTTGAATTCCAGAGTAGAGTAAAGAGGAATTCTCTGAGGCAGCTAGGAAAGAGGGACCCTTTGCCACTTAGTGACTGTTTAGTGAAAGAGTCCCGTGCAAGCTTTAAGATGCTGGGGCCCAGAAAATGGTACCCAAAAATACGCTGCTTGGACTTCCAGAGCTGCTGGCTGGCAGCAAATGCAGGGAGGGGAGTTCTCTTGTCTCCCTAAACACCAGATGTGCAAAGAGGAACACAACTGCCTCCAGTCTTCCTTCTGACATTTCTTTATCCAAGGAAAATTAAACTCATATCAAAGAGGAAGACACTGAAATCAAACACCACAAATCCAGCCCTGGGGAACTTTTGTTCCATGCTGTTGTCTGTTTTCTGGGCTTACTCTCTTGCTAACAATCATGTACCACCCCTCTAAACTCACCTGCTTCTCCCACTTCCCTCTCCACTATGGAGAGGGTATTTGTACCCCGGTAATCCAATCCCTCTTTGAGATTCATATTTTGTGCGCTTCCCAAGTCCATGTATACAATAAACTTGCCTGCTTTATCTTCTGTTAATCTGCCTATTGTCTGTCGGTTTCAGCAGACTTGACTCAATTTCCTGATAATATGGCTTGCCCAAGAATTGGCACAGGAATAGCCAATCCACTGTTCCCGGCAGGGCCAGCAGATGGAGTGGTAGCTACTACAGGTGTGGGCAGATAGGAACGTGGGCACCACAGCCATAACCTGCATGGCCTGCTGATCAGGATGGTTGTGAGATTTACCATCCAGACCAGGATGCATGTGAAGAAGGAAGGAGGCCCTGAGCCAGCATGAACAGGATTCCCTGGCAGACAGGGCCATAGGTCTTTAGCACGGTAAGCAATCCCAGGAAAGCTGCATGCTGGGTAGGCAGGAAGGTGATGGCTGAGTGGATTCGTTAGGGATAGTACTGGACACTCTTCAGTCCCCGAAAGAGAATTTTATTAGACTTCCCACAGATGCTGGTTTTAGAGAGCCATTAGCAAGCTCAATAGTCATAAATAAATGGTTTCAAATGATTGTTTGGGGTTGTGTAATGACAGAGTTGGAATATTTAAGAACCAGGAATTAAATTGATTGTGTTTGGCAATGATGTCATAAAAACGGAAAAGAAACTTTGCTTTTTCAAGTAGGCATGGAGAATTGAAAATAGTTGAAAACACTTTGAGTTCCCTTGGTTGAAGGGGTGCACAGTGGAGCAAGTGCTGTCACGGATGCGAGGCTGTGAAATAGCAGTGAAAACCAAGGCAATGGGGCCAACACCACACAGGCACAGCTCCCTCCAGCACAGCCACGAGGGCTGGTGACTTGGGGCTGGTCACTAGGAGATATTTCCTTCTGAGTCAGTTGGAGGCCAATCCGAATTCTTTGACCTTAGGATAAAAATAAAACTAAGGAACTTTCTTGCTGTTCACCTTTTAGCTGTCCAACCTCTCTCTCCCACCCTCTACACCCAGGGGAAATTCTGAAATCTAGGGCTGTTTACCATGGATCATGCCCAAGTAGATCTGTGTTACTAGCTATTGCACATTTCTGTACTTCACTTCCATTATATTATGGGAGCCCTTAAGAAGAAACGAATAGAATATTCCCTCTACAGATTTAGACTGTCATGAAACCCAACATTTGATTTAAAGGAAACAACAAAAGGTAGCAACTCCTGTCTTCCAGTATTGTAGACGGAGAATTGTGCTGCTCAGTGAAGATGTAGCAGTATGTCACTAAGAATAGGCGTGTAGGGCCAGACTCTTGCTAATATAGGTCCGAAGCATCCCTTAATTAGTGTGAATCAGTGGAAACCATGTCAGGATAAAGGTTTGTATGTTATAGTATACAAGGAAATGAATATAGCATACAAAGAAACAAATATCATGCAAAGAAACAAATTAATAATATTAAAACATAATTATCAGGCCAGCGCTGTCGTGTAGTGGGTAAAGCTGCTACCTGTGGCGCCAGCGTCCCATATAGGCGCCATTCTAGTCCTGGCTGCTCCACTTCCCATCCAGCTCTCTGCTATGGTCTGGGAAAGCAGTGGAAGATGGCCCAAGTCTAGGGCCCCTGCGCCCATGTAGGAGACCCAGAAGAAGCACCTAGCTCTTGGCTTTGGATCAGTTCAGCTCCAGCTGTTACGACCATTTGGGGAGTGAACCAGTGGATGGAAGACCTCTCTGCCTCTGCATCTCTGTAACTCTACCTTTCAATTAGTTGATTTTTAAAATAATTTATTTATCAAAATATTTAAACAGTCATGCTCATGGTACAGTGATACATGTATTTCTTTAGGAACACACCAAACAAGATTGAATGGTGGTTCTAATAACATAATTAAAAAGTAATATGAGAGTAAGATATATTTTGAAATGTCTACAAGAACCATATTATGATAGGAGTACATCGGTTATTTCCATTGGTGATAAAGTTGCAGGTGCTCCTATTCTCCGATTTGTTGCTCACATTCATTATGGAAAGAAATGTTACATTTAAATTAGACATTAGTGAAAATAAAGCTGTATTTTGCATCTGGGTTTGTAGACTCCCTGACTTCTATGAATCAGTGATTATGAATCCCTTCAATGGGGACGCTGTTCTCCATCTCCAGTCTCATTGGTTGCTGACCATCATCTGTGAAATGAGTTACTCCTCGTAGCAGTCAGCATCTGGGAGAGTTGATGTCCTGTTCTCAAATCCTTGTCAGTCTGAGTAAACCCTGGCCAGTCCTGTTTATTCTTGGTGGCGCTGCTCTCCTTGGGCCCAGCGTCCCTGTAATCTTTCTCACTCCTTCCCTCCTTGCTCCCAGACTTCTCTAGGGGATACAAAGCCTTTATTTACTTTCCTTTCACAGCACAGAGCTTTGGAATATATAACTTTAGCATCTCTGCTGATATTGAACTGTTTCCATTTCATCTTTAAATCAGGTTAGTGGTTGCAAAATCCACTGCTGTATTGACATTCGGTACGAGAGGCTTCAAGGCCGCTGGAGGCTGATGATGGAGTGATGCTGTGGGCACTGAGTCCAGAAACAAATGCAGCCGTGATGGGTTGCTGGTGACAGCAGCAACATCCTGGCTCCTTGGAAAATTTTATTCTTCAGAAAACTGCAGCTGGGTCTCTTGCAGAATTGGGTCTCCTCAGCATGATTTGAGCCCCATAATGCACACATGTTCCAAGGACCTGGGCTTCTACAACACGTAGAACAAAATGCATCCTGTGCACTCCACACTAGGAGTGAATAATTTATGTCTATACTGCTATCAGTTTACCTGGGATGCTCCTGAGAAATGCCCATTTCCCGAGCTTAATTATTAGTAAGTACATTCACTTTCCCAGTTCAGTGATAAATTACATGGCCACTGTAGTGGACACTAGAGGATGTCACCCAGATCCCCTTGCACCGCTGAGGTCCTCACTTCTCCTGCCGCTGGGGGTGATGGTGGCTGACGGCTCTTGGCTGTGGTCTTATCCAGAAATTGTTGATGGATGAAGAGAGCCATTTTATTGATGGATGAAGAGAACCATGTACGCATGCCCCCTCCCTGGGGACACTGACCAGTATGGGAGTGGGGGCAGTGTGGCCCGGCTTCATCCCCCAAAGCCAGGCCACCTCTCGGGGACAAGCCAGCTCAGGGCAGCAGCTCTTGGGTGCTCTGAGCACCTTGTTGGGATTCATTGCTGCTCAGCTTCTCCCTTTGCTCTCCTGCTTCCTGCCCTTCTCCCACAGGTCTGACTATTAAGAACTTCTGCAGCAAATCTCTATCTCACAGTCTCTTTCTCAGAAAGACAGTCGCCCTACTGGCTGCAGTTCTATGCCGTGTCATCCCTTTGACCTCATCCTACCCTGTCCAGTTTGCCTTTTCTCAAACGTGCTAAACTCCTGTCTCCCCTAGCCATTCCTCTTGATGTCCTTCTTTCACTCCACTGTTTCTGTGCCCACACTGTTGTGTGTCAAGCCCCTTCTTGTCCTCAGTTCCTAGTCCACCACTCATATCAGTGTGGCCCTCCCTTCTCTGCTTCTGTCCAAATAGTCACTTTCCTCCAAGTCCTTCTCAGTTGATCTCTTCTGTATTTACTCCACAGACCCATCACTAAGTTAAACTATCTTGTTCATTTATTTTTTTCACTTTGTTATTGGCTTTCTCCTCTGGAATATAAGTTCTTTCTGGGGTGAAATCTTATTTGTCTGTTTACTCCAATACCCAGATCAGTGTCTGGCATGTAGTAAGCACTGCATTATATTGGTTGAAGGAATGAATTAAAAAAGAAGAAATAAAAAAATGCAGTATGGACTTTACCTAGAAACTAAACATTTGGTTTCTCTAATTCCTCCTGTATTTTTTCCTCTCCAACTCCACTTTTCCAGAGCCTCATAGAAGCACTGTCCATAATTATGAT
The DNA here is from genome assembly GCF_051225735.1 of Oryctolagus cuniculus. NCBI lineage: Eukaryota > Metazoa > Chordata > Mammalia > Lagomorpha > Leporidae > Oryctolagus > Oryctolagus cuniculus. The sequence goes on from NC_142877.1 coordinate 5,879,072, forward strand.
TAAAATTAACACGAATAATCATCAGCACTTACTGAGTTATCCACTTTTGCTGGACGTTTCATTCACTGCTTTATAAATGTTAACCTCAACACAACTCATCGAGGTATCACCATTGTTGTCATTCCATTTTCATAGACGAGGAAGTTACAGTTGAGAGAAGTCTCAGATCTTGTGCAGAATCACACGACGTCACAGTGGCAGCTGAGTCAGGACGTGAACCAGCTTTTCTGACAGGGAGCTTGCTGTAGTGTTTCTAGTGCAACAAATGCGGGCACCACGCTTCGGACCAGGGAGCCCTGAAACCCACCGGTCTGGGGCCATGTGGTCTGCAACTTTTCTTAATTGGGACTCAACTTTTTCATTACTGACTGGGACCTAAAATGAGCCTTGCTGCTAGAATAGTTAAATTAAGTGATAATATGTTTAGAAAATCCCAAATGTTCGCTCCCTTCTAATCTGTGACACTGTAAAACCAAGGGGAAATTGCCTGACTTGGATTCATGCCACACCCCTTAGAAGCTAGAGACACTTGCAGTCCTGCTTGTCAAAGGTCTATGTCGCTGAATCTAGGTGACACGTATGTTCAACCATGTACATGGACATATTCTTACATGAATATGGAGTAGCAAAGTAGTTAGGATCATGTGTTCTGAGGTCACAGACCTAGGAGAGATTCTTTTTTTTTTTTTTTTTGACAGGCAGAATGGACAGAGAGAGAGAGAGACAGAGAGAAAGGTCTTCCTTTTTACCGTTGGTTCACCCTCCAATGGCCGCTGCGGCCGGCTCACCATGCTGATCCGATGGCAGGAGCCAGGTGCTTCCTCCTGGTCTCCCATGCGGGTGTAGGGCCCAAGCACTTGGGCCATCCTCCACGGCCCTCCCGGGCCACAGCAGAGAGCTGGCCTGGAAGAGGGGCAACCGGGACAGAATCCGGCGCCCAGACCTGGTCTAGAACCCTGTGTGCTGGCGCCGCAAGGCGGAGGATTAGCCTAGTGAGCCGCGGTACTGGCCTAACACCTAGGAGAGATTCTTATTGTGACTTCTTACCTTTCCACTTCCTGTTGCTCCATGCTCTCCTACTTAACCGAGGGTAGCAGTGTAAACCATATCTTTAGTTCCTCTAATCCTACATTTCCTTATTTGCAAAATGGATTGTGGTAACAATAAAGGAAATAGTGTCCTTCCAGTGCTTCGTGTAGGCTCCAACCTTTGGCAGTCCATCTAGTAAAAATGGTAATGATAGTCAGCAATAATATTACTAGTTGTGATTCTTGTTTCACTGTGTTGCTGACTGGGCTGTTTATCAGCACCAGTACAGACCATGGCATCTCTAGAGTGAGATGGACAGCGAGACCATAAAGACAGGCTTACCAGCCCTGTCCTCACCCTCAATTCTATCCACACTTTGTAGCCACGTCTTTGAGCAGCACCAGGTTTACTGAGTGGCTTAATACATGCATGTCGGGTGCTGAACCTGGCTCAGGGCTCGGCCATGTCAGACTCTCCAAGACCTTTAATAACGATAGATCTCACCCCTGGTGATTCTGATTTGAAATTCTTGGGGTGGATTCCAAGACACAATTTACAAAGAAAACAATCAAACCCTCACCGTGGATGATAAAACTCAGCTAGATTTGGAAACCACCTGTTCAGTGCAACCACGCTTATGGTGCCTGAATGCCTCACCACTCCCACTGCTGAGTGCACCCTTATTGTAGGTCTGCACACCCCACAGAGGCCAAACTTGCCCCCTTCAGACCAGCCTCGCTGCATGTCCTCAGCTTTCTGGCTGTATCAGGTTGTCATCCAGGTCATATACAATTTACTAGGACCCCCCTGAAGTAATGTATTTCAATAGTATATCAAAGCCTTCTGTACCTATAGTGTTAGATTTATAGAATAATAGTGAGGTGACTTTCGTGATCTTTGTAGCTTGCAGAAGCAGCCTAACTCCAAAAAGCAGAATCTATCACTCTCTTCCCTACACCCATCCCTTTGCTTATACTCATAGATGAGTGGGAGAAGCAGACCTTGCTCAGATTCTTATTGTAGTTGCCGTAGCATTCGGCAGGGTATCTCTTGATATGTGAATTTCCAGGACAGCATTCCTAGTGCTGGAATTTGGATGTGAGATTATGAATCATCTGGCTTTTCTCTAATCTGGAGGGAAAAGAGCTGAGTAAGATTCAGGGAGTACTGTTGGGCATATTTGTCTTCACTTTAAAAGGCTTTTATATCTTTCTTTTATCTAAAAAATGGGGGGGGGGCTCAGAGGGAATTCTTCTCTGTTGGAGCAATTCTTGCTGACATACTCAGAAAGGCCAGGCAAGAAACTTGCTAATGCAGTTGGCAAGGGTATTGCGTCTCCTTCCACTTAACATAATTAAATCTGATTATATATAATGACTCCTTTCTACAGGTGTATTTCCTTGAGAGGTTAAAAAAAATTGACTACTCAGAGTGGTGACTTCAAATATTTTGTGCTTTCTCCATATGTTGAAATAATTTGTTAAACCACCTTTACCCAAGGGTTTTTATCCAAATATATATTCCTTTTTTTTTTATCCTGAAAAGTATTTAACTTGTCACCAAACAATTACAATTAATATTAACCCAAATGAATGAGTTTCATATTAAAAAAACCCACATGCCTTCTGTTATTTTTGCCAGCCTCTGTTCTTAACACCTAACTGCTCTTGAATGTAACAAATAAGTTAAAGGAAGTGATTAGACTTACTGAAGAAATGGAGGCATTGAATTTCAGTTGAGGCAAGTATGCAAAAAGAGGAAAAGGGCACAGCAATAAAGATGGTCCTGTTTGCCCCATGCTATTCTGTCTTCCTCCTGTTCTCTCACCCAGGGAGATGGATGGAACATTCTAGAAAGTCTTTTTTAAAAAATATTTATTTAATTTACTTGAAAGTTACAGTTACACAGAAAGAGGAGAGGCAGAGAGAGAGAGGTCTTCCATCTGCTGGTTCAGTCCCCAGTTGGCCGCATGGCTGGAGCTGTGCTGATCCAAAGCCAGGAGCTTCTTCTGGGTCTCCCACGTGGGTGCAGGGGCCCAAGGACTTGGGCCATCTTCCACTGCTTTCCCAGTGGAAGTGGAGCAGCTGGGACTAGAACCGTTGCCCATATGGGATGCCCGCACTGCAGGCGGTGGCTTTACCCGCTAGGCCACAGCACCAGCCCCTCTATAAAGTCTTAATCTGCAGCTTCCCAACTCGGAAAAAGCCAAAACCTCTCTTGGGAGCAGCTACACAGCCATTCTCTGGTTCCCCCTCGCTCTGCTTTGTTTGTGCTGGTTGTCCTTCTGTTACTTCATTCTCCTCCAGCCACACTGGCCTCCTTACTCTTCCTGTAACACACCAGTGAGGTCCCTTTCTGAGGGCCACTGCTTTATTCTTCCCGGAATACTCTAACCACTTGGCTTTCCCCTTTTCTGTTTTCTGTCTTAGCTAATTTTCCCGTGTGCAGCTCGTGTTCTATCTGCACCAAAGAGAAAGGCAGCAGATTGGCTGTTGTTTATACCTGTCCTCATCTGAAGGCGTGCTTCTCTGTAATTTCTTTTTTTTTTTTTTTTTTGACAGGCAGAGTGGACAGTGAGAGAGACAGAAAGGTCTTCCTTTGCCGTTGGTTCACCCTCCAATGGCCACTGCGGCCAGCACGCTGCGGCCGGCGCACCGCGCTGATCCGAAGGCAGGAGCCAGGTGCTTCTCCTGGTCTCCCATGGGGTGCAGGGCCCAAGCACTTGGGCCATCCTCCACTGCCTTCCCGGGCCACAGCAGAGAGCTGGACTGGAAGAGGGGCAGCCGGGACAGAATCCGGCGCCCCGACCGGGACTAGAACCCGGTGTGCCGGCGCTGCAGGCGGAGGATTAGCCTAGTGAGCCGTGGCGCCGGCCCGCTTCCCTGTCATTTCAAGTCTTGTTCTGAAAAGCCAAGGAAATGGAAGTTACTTAGGTTTCTTTGTGCTACTTCCAGTTAATATCACCACAAAATTAATTTTTAATTTCATAATAGCCAGAAAATAGACAAAAAATATGGAATGAACACTAGTATTCAAAACAGAAGACTTGTAGAACGGTCTATCCCTAAATATGCATTCCAGGATATTAGGGGTGGAGGTGATGTTAATGATCTTTTTTGCTTCCACAGAAATACTTTTACTTGGTGATTTCTACAAGTTAAGTGTGCATTTTCCAAGGATCACCATATAAAGAAGTTAACTTAAGAGTAATGCAATCCAGTGCCCCCTTCCATCATCCACATCCAAACTGCCCCGTGCTTAAAAGTTGGATGAATGCATAGTCAATTCTTCTGTCTCTTCCTTTCAGGTTTATGGAATTCACAATTACTGATTTAATTGATTAATCAAAAATTTACTGAGTACCTACTGTTTTTGGTTTTGTGTTATATGCCAAGCATATAAAGAGAAATAGAATTCAAAAAGGAATTTCATTTATGAAAGTGGCCCAATCTGATTACTGGAGAGTTTTAATTTAGTCTAAACCAAGTGCCAGATGGGCACTGTCAGACCCTGGCTCTCTGTCAGAGCAAAACAAATGAATGAAATATTTAGGCTAAGTATAATCAGATATGAGCAACTTCCTACAATTCAAACTACTGCAGTGAGTAGTTCAAATATTTATTCTAAGCCTGGTGGATGTCGAAATTCCTGTCTAACTATCTTTGAGCTTGCTGGGTGGGGGGCGCCACTCAGCAGGCACCTGTGACCCTGAGCTCTGGCTGCCGTGCGAGGTGCCTCAGTGTGCCTTGGTGTCAACCCAGGTAGTAAACGCAGCCCTGCCTGCCCAGTGTCACCAAAAACTATTTGTAACGCAGTTTTATTTAAGAGTTGAGGGCCTTACGATGAGCAATTGAAGAGACACAAACAAGGTCATATTATTTGAGGAGTGGGCCTTCCCCTTCTGAAGTTGTGCTTTAGCCTGTCCTCACTGGGGAAGCCACACAGTCCCTCTGCCCCATGGCAGAGCCAGGCTCACACCTGTGGCCCCTCTCCCCTTCCTCACCCTCTCAGGTCCTCCTCTGGTGTCAGACGGCTGAACACGCGTCTTCCACAGGCAGCTATCCTGTGAGAGGCAGCTCTGGTGACATCTGTTGAATGAAGAAACTACCTTTTTCATTTCCTGTTTCAGTTTCTTGAACCAAAACTGTACTCCCTCAACTTTCTACTCAATGGTCTTTTCTTTTTCATTACTTCGAAATGTATGCAACAATTACCATCTTTCGTCTCTGTGGATAGTTCTTTTGGTGTTTGAAGGTAGACCCCTGTTCATAACCAGTGATGACTGCCCTCACCCCATGTGTCAGTTTTCCATCTGTGAGGACATGTGTGTGGCTGTTCTTTAGGTCTTATCCAGTCTAACATTTTATTCTTTAAATAAAATTATTTATTTATTTGAAAGAGTTACAGAGAGAAGGATAGGTAGAGAGAGAGAGAGGAGAGAGAGAGAGAGGCCTTCGATCCACTGGTTCACTCCTGCAACAGCCAGAGCTGCGCCGAACTGAAGCCAGGCTCCAGGAGCTTCCGGGTCTCCTATGTGGGTGCAGGGGCCCAAGGACTTGGGCCATCTTCTACTGCTTTCCCAGACCACAGCAGAGAGCTGGATTGGAAGTGGAGCAGCCAGGACTTGAACCGGTGTCCATATGGGATGCCGGCACTGCAGGCAGCGGCTTTACCCTCTATGCCACAGTGCCGGCCCCTAACATTTTATTCTTGTGTAGGTCTGACAGTATACAGTATGCCGGCTGGTGTAATTTTCTAAGAGCGTTTGTCATTTCTGTTAGAACCAACTTCTTGGGTATATAACAGACATTTTTAAAAAGTTTTATTTCCTTATTTGAAAGGCAAAGAGGTGTGTGTGTGTGTGTGTGTGTGTGTGAGAGAGAGAGAGAGAGAGAGAGAGAGAGAGAGAATAAATGAATGAGTTATCTTTCATCCACTGGTTCATTTCCCAAATACCCAGAACAGCCAGAGCTGGGCCAGGCTAATGCCCGGAGCCAGGAACTGCATCTGGGTCTCCGGCAGGGGGCAGCAGGGGCCCCAGTACTTGAGCCCTCCAGGTTGTGCATGAACAGGAAGCTGGATTGAAAGTAGAGCTCAGACTCAAACTCAGGTACTCTGATAGGGAGTGCAGGTGTCCCATGTGCTGCGCCATGATGGCTGCCCCTCCAGACGTTCTTGTTAGGAATTCAAATAAACAAACAAAAAGAACCAAAATTCCAGGGCAGGTCTCTAGCGTAGAAGTTAAGATGCTGCTTGGGATACCCCCATCCCTTACTGGAGTGACTGGTGAAGTCCTGGTTCAGTTTCAAACTAGTGGGTGCTGAGTGACAGAGGCTGATGCCTCAGTGGTGGGCCCACCACCCATGTGGGAGAGCCAGATGGCGTTCTAGGTTCCTAGCTTTGCTCTGGTCCACCGCTGGCTGTTGCAGGCATTTGGGGAGTGACCTGCGTTTGGAATATTTGTCTCTGTCTCTGTCTTTGCCTCTCTGTCTCCCTGCCTTTTGAATACAAAGAAAATAAACAAATGAAAAATTTTAAAAATTGAAATTTAGAAAATGTTGCCTACTTACAGACCTAACTTCAAAGGACATATGAAACAAATATATGTTAAGTGATATACAATGAACTGTAAACATAAGGGGGCTTCAGAAAGCTTGTGGGAAAATAGAATTCAAAAGGTTTGGTGCAAAAACATTTAGAAAGCTATGCATTTCTCATGAGGTTTTCAAAGATTTCCTAGACATATACATATATACATACACATGTATATATATAAATATATACACATACACGAATACACAAACACACTCATCCATATACATGCAATATATATACTGGGGGCTTCAAACAGTTAATTGGAATGGAATTAAAATTGGGCTTGCTTTGGTGCAAAACTTTGGAGTGCATGCATATAAGGGTGGATAGGTAGGTATCAGTGTGTCTAGGGCATGTCAGCGCTTCCTCCTCCATGTCCACATGGAGTCGTGCTGTGTAGGCTGTCAGCTGGCATGTGTGGGCCACTCCAGTATCTCACACGGTGTCTCATTTGAACATTTTCTAAAATGATGGGAGTCATATGGTAAAATTCCTGACCAAATGAATTCACCCTTCACAGAATTCAGGAAGAAGAAAAACAACATTTCCCTTGTTGTACATGATAATTCTATTCTTGGAAAATTTACCATAATTAAATTTTTCAAAGAATACGCTGTTCCTACAATGCTCAGTGGAGTCAGTCGGAGCTCGTGTGGCTGTGGACCAAAGCTGTGGACCTGGCTGTGGTCAAGGTGGTCCCATATTTCAGATGCTGCCACCAGTCTGAGCCATTCACTAAATGCTACTGCGACCCTTAATGGTTATGATGATAAAAACACTCCCACCGATTTCCAATGTGCTCCCTAGGGTTGACCTTATGTCTCTGATATGAGGGACAAGGTTGATTCTGGGCAGAAGCAATGTGATTAGTATTCCTGTGCCTCCTTCCAAAGATGTGGGTAGTACCCACGCTACGCGTCCGCCCTGAGTCCATGACACAGGTTGAGACAGATGTGCGCTCCGTGTACACACATTAAGCAGATCACCTGTGCTCTTTCTGATGCCCACTTGGACTTTGCAAGTGTCATTTTATCCACATGGAATTCAAGGAGAAAAAAAAAGGGAGAAAAGGCAAAAGCAATACTCTGTTGCTACAAATGTCTCAGTCCCTTATTGTAAGATGTGTGAAAGTACTACACATACAGAAAGGTCTGAGAAACAGCAAACAAGGTGAGGGAATTTACTTGTAACTGGCAAGGTATTATCTCCTTTAAAAGAACCTTAAAGTAGACTTACTCAGCTGTTTATTTCAGTGGCTTTGCTGTCACGGGAGGAGGATTTGAGGGCAAATGTTAACCTGAAATACACGCACAGCTGCATGCAAATGTCCAGGGCACAATTCTATTTCGGTTAAGTAGAAGACCTTAATCATTCTCCCCAAGTTTAGGCTCCTGGTAATAAACAAATTTCCTTCTTCATGGTAGAATTCTCCTTCCTCAGACTTTCTGTCTTTCAATTATTTTTTTAAGAACATTCTTGGCTATGTAATGCTCCTTTGCAGGCAGGTAGATTAATAAATATCTATGACCTCTTGCTGCGCCAGACCCTTTGTGGAATGGGGGAGGGAGGCTGAACTGAGTGTGCTAACGGCCCTTCCTGTTCCAGATTCTAGGTTTCTGCTCTAATTGTAGCCAAATGACCCTGTGTTTGATAGCAAGGATTTTCTAATCAACAGACACAGTGACTTCCCAGCTGTCCTGGAGGAAATTAGGAGGACCTGGAAACTCTAATTATTTCTCTGCCATGTCTGGTGCATCTTGGTTTGGAGTCGGGCCTGCCCAACACATGGCTGGGGCTGGACTCAGGCACGCTGCTCATCAGTTGTGTGACTGGCATCCTTGAGGGGGTCTAACATCTCCATACCTCAGTTTCTTCAGGCATAAAGAGGAGCTAATACCCTTCAGATTTTGTAGGCTTCTTGTGAGGAGTGAGTGAATCTGCACGTTATGCACTTAGCACGCCCCCAGAACACGGGAGGCGTGAGCATTTTGTGAGTTAATATTTGAATCCCTAACTCCAGCACATGGTGGGAAGTTTGTCAGTATCCACGGAGTTGAATCGGGTGGTTTCATCCCTGGACATTCCTCTGGACTGAGTTTTTCCTTTTGCCAGGGCTTGATGCAGATGGTTATATATTCAGCATCTCAGAGATTTGGGTTTGTAATCAATTTCTGAATCTCAGTGAACTAGGAGTGCCTGGCCTCCCACACGTACTTGGAAGGTTTTCTCAGGCTTTGATTTGTGACTCCGTAGCAGCTCTGCAGACACATTTTGGGAGATAGCCCATGTGACGGTTTTACAGTGCACTGATTTCACTTTGTCTATAACCTGGACAGAGGTGCACTTGGGGTTCCTGTTACAAATGTAGTAAATGAAATCTCGAATCTTCCATTCACATTAAAAACATGGATTTTTAACCCTGGGAGGATTTCACTTTCTCATTATAGTATAAAGACACTGTGTATTCTGAGCTTTGGTTTTTCCTAAATTGATATAGTCCTGTTACCTCCTCTAGGCAGTATGGGCTACCCTGTCTCCTCATTCTCACACGTCATCCTCCATGTGGGAACCTCAGTCGCAACAGCAGGGCCAAGACTGGGGCACTGAGAGGGAGGCTGTAGCCTCCAGCACACAACGTACAGAGTCCCAAGAAAACCCCCCGACATTCCTATCTTAATGTAGTATTACGAAAAATCAAAACTGACACCCTCAGTCCTATGCTGCACAAAATAAGAGTCTGTTAAAGAAACATGGGGGCAGTCAGAGGGCCATGCAGTCACATCTGAATCTGGGGCCAACAGGAAAACCCATAATCAGGCCCTGCTCTTTTACAACTTGTATTATTTTGTTCATCATGGAAGTGCTGGTGTTAATTTTGGTTTTAAGGATACTGCGTTCTAACACTATATATCTGGATTATGGGGTGCTTTGGCCTTCCCTTCCCTAGTCTTAAATTTTGTGTCTGAGGCAGGCCTGTGGCGCAGTGGTTAAGATGCTGCTGGGACACCCACATCCCATATAGGAGTGCCTGCAGTTGAGGCCTGGCTCTGCGTACTATCAGGTTTCCTGCTACTGTGAAGCCTGGAGGCAGCAGGCAGAGGCTCAGGTAGCTGGGTATCTGCCTGCTCCCCGACACCACCCCAGTGTGGGACACCTGGATTGAGTTCCAGGCTCCTGGCCTTGGGCTGGCCCAGCCACAGTTGTTGTGGGCATTTGAGATGAGGACCAGCAGATGGAAGACATTTTCCTCTATCTCTTTCAAAAAAAAAATTAAGCACACACATTCTTTCATGCCTGAGGCCAGCGCCTCCCTCCCCACATGCTAGTCCTGGCCGGAGAGAGGGGCGCATCCACTCCTGGGGCTTCGTACTCGGGAAGTTGGCAGGTGCTCCGCTTAGATGGGGCCACCCTGAGCCCTGGATTGTTGTTGAGCAAACAGCTGGGAGCAGGGGAGGGCGCGCAGGATCCTTGTTTGGTCCAAAATTGATCTCAGAGCCTCCAGGGAAACTGCCGTCTTCTCCTATCTCAGGTTTTGCTGGCTTTGAGGTCAAGGACACCAAGGCTGTACAGCCACAGGACAGTCTGCTTCTGGGGACCCTAAAGGAAGGTGACAAATAGAGACATGAAGATGAGGAAGCTGCTGATAGGGATGTATGGTTGGGAAATAAAATTATGAGTGTGAGGATTTATTGGGTGTTCAGAAGTCAATGCATTCTTTAGCCAGGAGTTGGCAAATTTTTTCAATAAAGGACCAGATCATAAATATTTTAGGCCTGCAGACAGTACAGTCTCTGTCACAGTGACTCAGCTCTGCTTTTGCAGTGAGCAAACACATACAGTAAATGAATGGGCATGGGTCAGTTCCAACGGGGCCTTACATAGGACATTGAAATGTACATTTCGTGTCCTTTGCATGTTTGCAAATTTTTGTTTTTTCCACCATTAAAGAAGCACACAAGGGAGCAGACCTTTAGCCTATTGGTTAAGACACCCACCTCCTACACCACTGACGTGGTTGGGTTCCTGGCTCTGCCTTCTGACTCCAGCTGTTCGCCAATGCAGACCTTGGGAGGCAGCGGTGATGGCTTAAGTGACTGGGCTCCTGCTTCCTGTATGTGAGACCTGGATTGCATTGCTGACTCTAGCTCCAGCCCCAACCCAGCCTTGTCATTGTAGAGATTTGGGGAATACATCAGCAGATGAGAACTCTGTCTCCGTGTCTTTCTCTCTGCCTCTCAAGTTAACAAAAGGAATGTTCTCAAAAGAATATGAAATATGCTCAGCTTCTAGACCACACAAAAACAGGAGGCAGCAGGAGCTGGCCTGTGGGCCACTGGAGCTGCTGTTCCCTGCTCCAGAGTAGAAACGCCACGTTGCCTTTGTTTCTGAAATCATTGTTGAATGTCTCTCAGCGAAGTGTTTCAAAGAGTCATCTAGAAAATAATTTAAAAATAAAATTTTCTAAGATGACAGTCACAGTTTCTACATGACTGTCTAGAAGGAGGAGGCCCAATGGCATCTCAAACTTAAATTAATAAGAAGTGAAGTTGCATCCTTGTGTCCCAAATACATCCAAGTCTCTCACGCGAGTGGCAAGGGCCTAAGCACTTGGGTCATCTTCCACTGTTTTCCAAGCACATTAGCAGGGAGCTGGATTGGAAGTGGAGCATTTAAATTACCTGCAGGGAGGTCTGTTTTCCCAGCTTGGCTGACAGTCCCATGAGGGCAGAGGCTCTGTCGGTCTTGTGTCCTTGGCTCCCAGGACAGGCGTGGCACAAAGTAGGATCTCAGTAAATGTTTGATGACTGCCTCAACACCTGACTCCATCCCAGGGGAAATGGGAGAGAATTTCTTTATTTCAGATTCATCAGCATATGCTACATATGTGTGTAAACATAAGCATATTTTGGAAGAGGTTTTTAAAGACAGGAATCCACTAGGACAAATAACATTTTTGCTGTCCTCAGAGGAAAGACACTCTCTATGATCAGTAGACAGTAATAAACTGTTCATGTGTTTGATATAAATTACTAACTACATAACATACAAGGAAAAATTGAAAAAAAGACTTAAAATGATTATATCTTAGTTTTCCATAAATATTAAAAAACTGTTTCTGTACTTCAAAATAAACCAGAAATCCCAAAATCCCACTGATATTCCAGTGGGCTGGTTTTTGATAGGAATCAGCCACTCTTTGCTAATATAAAGGAAATGTCCTGGGCCCAGTAATTCAATTTTAAGATCGATGCTGTTCAATTATTTAGTAATAAATCCTCTTAGAACAGCATTACACAAGCAGTATGCCATTTTTTAGTAGGGGTTGGGGGGAGATGAGAAGGCAATTTATTGATCAGATGAGACTAAGGGGAACTGATAAATTTTTGGAAATGCCAGAGTGTGCCCAACAACACTGAATACTGTTTAGAAACTGATCTGGTGTTTTATGTACACATTAACAGCTAAATTGCAAAGCACAGGCACCTTTTTGATGCAAAAGCCATTGCAGTGATTTTCGTTCTACTGGAGGTAAAGTTCTAAGGTCAGTAAATAAGGCAAAACTCACCTGCAGGGAAAACATCTTTGAAAATCTCTCAGGGAGGCAACATCTGTTGGGAACTGATACAGCACAGGTGAGTGATTTCAGCTCGGCCACTCTTCCTCCTGAATGGGAAGATAGCTCTGTCTTTCTAGGTGAATGTCAGATGAAGGAGTCTGTGTTTTCGACAATGTGCTTAGGAAAAACAAAATCCTGTGTGTCTAAGCCCCAGTGAGTCCAGTGTCTATACTATGAGAGGTTTTGGAGAAGGGGGATGGGCGGAGGAGGTTACTCACCCAGTGCTCTTTCTGGGATGATTTGCTCAATGATTGGAAGAAATCTTTGGTTTGTGGTTGGGGTGGGAACTGCTTGCATTGTTGAGAGAACAATTTGTTAATTGACCTGCGCTCACCCGAGTGACTGGATTGATGGACTATCCCTCTGTCCTCTGTAAAACAAACTGACTGCCACCACTGCAGGCTAAATACCCTTTGCTGGTAGGCTTCTCTCCAGTTCTGCACATTTGCATTAAGTTCTAGCTCACCAAGTGTTAGTTTTGTTGTGCTTAAATATGTTAATGCTTATTTTCCTTCCTATTATAATTATACAATTTAATTAAGTATTATGTAAACAATTTAAGAATGTGAAAAGAGAATTGTCTTTATGAAAATGAAATCCAATCCTTGGGGAAAAAAATGATCAAGACAATTAGCTAAAAGATGCTGTCAAGTTCGTTTGAGAGAGACAAATGGTAAGATGGTGAGAATATAAGAATGCAGGAGTCCAAACTCAAATTACTTTAAAAGTTGTGAAGTTCTTATGGTACCTTCATAGAATTGAGATTGGAAAGTCGAGTTATGCATTACATTTTCTCTAAGAAATAAAATGTGGACTGGCAATCAACAGATTTACACTCAAGGCTTGGATTCTATATAAAAAAAAGAGGGGAAATTTTGAAAGAAAGAAATAAACTGCTTAGGGCAGAGATTGTGAGTTGTCTACTGATATTTATTTATTTATTTATTTTTTCCTTGAACAACACAAACCCTGAGTCCTAGCTGGGCCAGACCATCCAACCCAAGACTGCTCTTCTAAGATACCCTTGCAGTTTGGTGTGGCCATGTGATTAATTCTGGCCTTTGGGAGATGCAAGCAGAAGCACTGAATTCCATTTCTGTCACATAGAAGGAGCTGGCAAGTCCTTGGCTTGGTGTTTTCCTCCCCATAGACTGGGACAGTAGGGGTGGGGTGGGCAACTCCCTGGGACCTCGAGATTGTGGGGACTGTGTGTTGACACTGAGCAGCGCCATCAGCCCTGACCACGCTGTCACCTCCACCCCTAAGGCTTCATCAGAGGCAAATCAGCTCCTGTTGTCAGCACGCACTGCATGTTTGTGCTGTGTCTGCTCCAGCAGCTTGGAATACACCCTCACCAAACACAGTTTCTTCTTCTTTTAAATACTTAACACACAAACACACACACACATTGTTATTATGCTTATATTTGCATTTACTGCAAACTTCATATTTGACTATATTTGTAAAATTATAAATGTAGGTATTTTGAGTTCTCTCATTACCTGACCTTTTCAATTAACCAAGAAAACTGCCAGTCTTGATAATACGGCTTCCACGATGTTACTCTGTCATTTTTCCTCTCTTTTAAAACTGAGCATGAAGGTTGAGATTGAAAAATCAAAATATCCCATCATCTCTTCCTTCATTCACCCCCTTAGGGAACGTGGCTTGGGTACCCACAAAGCACACTGCTTGCAAAGAGACAGACTTGCAGAATGCATGCAGTCCTAGACCTCATGGAGCACACCTGCATGTGGGGTGTCAGATGAACAACAGACAAAGAAGTATGTGTCATGATGGCACAGTGGGGACATAATTTATGGTTACTCTTACATTATAGAATGCTTTAATCCATCTGCAGTGAACAGATCAATTTTTAGTGATATGAAAAAGCATTGAAGAAAAACATGTAATAGAAACATACCGAGTAGTGAGATCCTATCAATATATGCTATATAAAAGGTATGTCTGTGTGCACATCTAGGACTGGAATTGTATAGAAAACATGTGAAATCATGCACCAGAATGTTAGCAGTATCTGTCTCTGGAGTTGTGCCTTAAATACCAGGTGTGTGCTAACGTGTGTGTTGTAAACATGAAGTGGAGTTATCAGCCTCAGCTCTGGTCTATTGCACGTTCCGTGTTGAGTCTATAAGCTACTTCTGTATTAGAAGAAACAAGCCAGAAGTAATCAGTGCTTCCATAGAGCTGGTAAGTGTAAAGACCATGGATAAAGGCTCTCACCCTCCTGCTCCTAGGCCTGCAAATCTTGTCTAACCTTTCCAGAAAGAAGTGTCAACCACTTAAAACGTTCACCATTTGGGTGCAATGATTTTCACATGTAGACATTTAGCTCAGAGAAGTGATCCACAATATGCAAAAGAAATTTAAATAGGAGAATGTTTATTTCAGGCTTACTTGTAAGAGTTAAAAATTGATGTCCCAGAACAAAGAAAAGTACAACATAACTCATGGCAATTCTGTGTGATGAAATATTACAAAACCATTAGAAATTTTATTTTTAAAACTGTAGTGATTCACAAATGCTCAAACTTGACAATTTGTACGAAGTAAGTAGAATAAGTAGAAAACAAACATTACCCTGATAATATCCAATATTGTAATAAAATTATGTATGTATATATCAAATATCATCTATCAAAACTTGCAAGAAAAACAAAATTTTAAAAGTAATATGGCTAGTGTGTAATTATGCTTGTTTTAAAAATAATTGTGTAAAGTGCCTGGGTGTCTACAATGCAGAGGAATTCCTTTTATGAACACACCCACATGCAAAGCAATACAAGTTACCTCGGCTCAAATAGCAAACAAAGGAACACCTGTGTGGCAGCCGTTGTCCATTGCTATCACCACTTCCACTGACTGTGATTCCAAGAATCTGTCACCCTGACCTTGACCACACATGCGTTGAACTATGTGAAATTACTGTCTTTGTAGACCAAAAAGATTTGAATATTGGCAATTTCATATGATTCAAGATACTATCTTTAACATATTCTTTAATCTGAACAAAATTACTCAATGTCTTCAGTTTCTCCCTCTCCTCCCCTGTCCTTTACTGTTTCTTTACTACAAAGAGATATTCTTTTTGGGAGATGTTATTCATGAAGGTAGCAGTGGCTTTTTTGTTTGTTTGTTTGTTTGTTTGTTTTTTGAGCATCTACAGTAACAATTAGAAAAATCCCAAGCTCCATGTAGTACTGTGCTCTTGTGAAATTCTTAATGATCTTTGAACAAAGGGTCCCATTTTCATTTACAGAAGTTTCCACAAATTCTGTTGCAAATCCTGGATGGGAATGTTGTTGAAACCAACGGCCTCTGATTTCAAGTATGCATATAAAGATGGTATTTTTGGAAACCTCAAGGGAGCAGTCAAATGAAATTGCCCTCATTTTCTAAGCCGTAAAGCTAGGCACACCAACCTGTGCATCACTGGGGACATCTCAGGGGATGCAGTAGGTGGCCAGGTGTAGGAGGTAATGGGAGACTTCACTGGTTCTTCTAACCAAGGGGGGGAAATGAAAGAGATAAAGTTACAGAACTCCCTAAGGATCAAATGGGCACACAGAGTTCTCATTATTGCATTCATAAGCTTTCCATATGCCCATCAAGAGGAAAAGCACCCTACTTGGTTGTTTTTGGAAGGAAACTGGCAAGCAATAAAACAACTCTGACTGTGAGTCTCCCCCAAATGCAGCACATATGATGCTTGTTAGGTTGGATTTCTGTCTTATTAAAACTGTGTTCTTAGCAGAAGGTGCTTAACTCCACCCCTGTTGTCTGCCAGGATGCTACCCTTATTTAGTGGCAAGAAGGGGGAAAGGCGGAGGTGGCACTGTCCTGTAGTGGTCAATTACACTCCCACAAACATCTGGGCAACTTGCATTAGCATCTGACTTAGCATAGCTTTGAGGGGATGCAGTATAGTCTCGCTCTCCAAAAAATAAAAAGATCAAGTGATATTCTGTGGTCCAGTATATCCCTAGTGTGGGATTTGTTTTTAAAAATTCAATCCTCTGGCACAGTATTACCACACCTAAGAATATATCCCAAGTGCATAATTATTGATATTCACAAACTTTTATGTACAAGAACATTCAATTCAAGATTGTATGAAATCATTTTATAAATGATGCCCAACAATAGAGGAGTGATTAAATAAATTAGGGCAATTTCATGCAATGGAAAATTGTTCAGCCATTTGAAATCTCCTTTTTAAGACATGCTAATATCACGTGATAGGGTTATATCGCTAAGCATTTGTCTTTATCTTACCAGTCATGTCCACGCTGAAGTAAAAAAAAAGCCAAGATTTCATGAGTCTGACAATGAGATAAAGATTTGAATCTCTGCTTGGAGGAGTAGATTTTCCTCTCCCAGAGGCTAGAGGGAGGGAACACGCAAGGTTGGTTGCAGATTCTGGAGTTGCTGGATGGCTGGAAGGAACAGAACAGTGCATTGTGAGAAGCAGGGTTGGAGTGAAAGATTTCCAGAATTACCAGGATCAGTTAGCACTTGAAGAGTCATCATTCAACAACTTAGGGAGCTGTCCAGCCCCTCAGGAGGAGTAACCCTGGAATGAGCCCAGGATGAGGGCATGGCAGTTAAGGGTGAAGGCAGGGCTCCCTGTTCTGGCCGAGGGAGAACGGTATAACGGGTGGGATGTTTCGGTATGACTACAGCAGCAGTAGGGACTTTCACAGGAACGACCTGGTTGTGCACTTTTTTATTTTCTAGGACATGAATCAGTTATTTAGTTAACTATTTCACAAACACCCATTCTTGGCCACCTTGCTGAGCACTGTATATACAGTGTGGAACACGGCAGGTTTATGCCCTCAGGTTGTATTGTGTTGTCATGAAGGAATTCTCAGGTCAGTGCAAACAAAATACAGTAGATGAAAATGATAGTATAGTATTGGGATACTATTTTTCAGGATATCCATATAATACTATCTGTGTGAATGACTTCAAGATGAATTTTGAGTTTTGCTGGTCCAGCACATAAGCCAGTCTTTAATAAATGCTTGGAAAGAGGAGTGATGGATAGGTTCTGATTTGATTTCTTTCAAAAATCAGTTTTTAAAGTTGGAGAAGGACCTTTAATTTCTCTCATAAAGTCTCCAAGTGAGCAATCTGCAGGCATAATATGTTGACAGCTGATCTGCTGAAGGCACTTTGGAGATGTGTGACCAATAATTACAATTTATATAGGGTACCAAAGTTATTTTTCACCACTTACTTTTAAACAAAGAATCAAAATCGTAAGTAACATGACTTGCATTATGATACCTCGGAAGAAAAAACTGGATCTATGACCAGAGTCTTAGGAGAGGTAATGAAGCTTACAACCAGTTGTTTCTCTGCCTCATCCATGTGGATCACTGGTAGATATGGTGCTTTAATGTGCCCGATTTTCTGTTTTTCAAATTGAGCATTGCTATAAGAGTTAGTACATTTTTTTTTTATTTTTGACAGGCAGAGTGGACAGTGAGAGAGAGAGACAGAGAGAAAGGTCTTCCTTTTTGCCGTTGGTTCACCCTCCAATGGCCGCCGCGGCCGGCACGCTGCAGCTGGCGCACCACGCTGATCTGATGGCAGGAGCCAGGTGCTTCTCCTGGTCTCCCATGGGGTGCAGGGCCCAAGCACTTGGGCCATCCTCCACTGTACTCCCGGGCCACAGCAGAAAGCTGGCCTGGAAGAAGGGCAACCGGGACAGAATCTGGCACCCTGACCAGGACTAGAACCCAGTGTGCCGGCGCCGCAAGGCGGAGGATTAGCTTAGTGAGCCGCGGCGCCGGCCAAGAGTTAGTACATTTAAGTAACATTTGCTTTGCGACTGGTATACTGTCATCTTGAAACTGTTGTTTTTCTTATAAGCAAATAGCAATGTAAGAGATTATCTCAAGAAGCATCTACTTCCATTTTTACTAACAAGGAACATAAATTAAAAAGTTTAGGGATATCAAGCAAAGCCAACCATTCTTACCCATCTGGCCCAAACTGCAGCGCTTCATATGGTTCTTATGTAAGATAATGAAGAAAAACCAGTTCTGTGGTCAATTTGAAGCAAGTTATGTACAGAAAATAGAACCCAACTTCAGGTGGTCACATTGTCTGACCAAGTCAATCAGTCTTGCCTTAGGTATCTTAAGTATCACCATCATCTAACATGCTTCCAATGCTTTCTCTCCTGATGATATATTTCTCATAACTTTATTATTTAAACCTCATGTTTCCCTGCAGGAATAGACCCTATCATGGTAAAAACGCACTGGTATTTTCTGGTAGGGAGTGAGCCTAGGATCACAGATGTTTCAATGACTTCTTTGGCCTTTTTCCTTGTGGTATCCTCCAGTTCACCCGATGTCTCCGCTAGTGAGAACTCTTCTGACTGCCATTCGAATTGACTTCACCAGAAAAGAAGAAATCAGGTTATTGAAGACACCCTGGACTAGAGCTGATTTTCTGTTTGTTTTGATTCGGAAACTCAAACAGTATCAGGCAGCAGCCTTCCATTTTCTTCTCCTCCCCTTCTATGCCGATTGCATAGGTCTCAGCAGTGGTGAGATGGGTGTCCAGCTTTGCTTAACCCACATGATTCCAGCTTTAAGTTGAGTGCAGATGGATATGTGCTTCTTTGAATATTGCTCAAGAAATCAACTGTTCTCTGAATCCCTGATTCAGTTTTTGCATCTAACAAACTCAACCTAAGGCAGCAAGGGGGAAAAAATAATATCTGGGAAAGTGGTTCCTCTTTTGTGTGATCTCAGGACAATGATTCCCACTTCTTGAATGCCTACACAAACTGGTGGACAGATTTCAGAAATAGTTTCTTTGTTTCTTCTAGAACAGAGGAAACCAGTAAGACCCTGATGATGTCGTTTTGTGGATACAGTCTCCAATCAAATTCACAGGCAGTTTGTGAGACATTTACAATGTCCAGCCACTCAAATCCCCAGCTGGACGTCCCTGCTCTCCAGTGTTCTACAAACAGTGAATTTTCAGGGTTGCTCTTGGTTTCTTTTGAATGGGTTGAGTGGGCCAGAGATACATTGCATTAGTGTTTTTTTTTTTTTTTTTTTTTTTTTTTTGACAGGCAGAGTGGACAGTGAGAGAGAGAGACAGAGAGAAAGGTCTTGCTTTGCCGTTGGTTCACCCTCCAGTGGTCGCTGTGGCCAGCGCACCACGCTGATCCAATGGCAGGAGCCAGGTGCTTCTCCTGGTCTCCCATGGGGTGCAGGGCCCAAGCACTTGGGCCATCCTCCACTGCATTCCCAGGCCACAGCAGAGAGCTGGCCTGGAAGAGGGGCAACCGGGAAGAATCCGGCGCCCTGACCGGGACTAGAACCCGGTGTGCCGGCGCCGCAAGGCGGAGGATTAGCTTAGTGAGCCGCGGCGCCGGCCTGCATTAGTTCTTAACGTTTAGTTACAGCTGTTTCACTTAAAGTGACTATATTTAAAAAAGAATTTTTTGATTAAAAGTGACTCCATGTATTTGGGGGGTGGCCTCTATGGAGTTTTCCAGTTTCCTGATCTCACATTCCAAAGACCAGGAGTGGGAAGGAATGGTCATAATTTAAGGCCATGCTATAAGCACTGCTGATCACAAAGAACACTGAATTACCGTCAGAAATCAATACATTATTTTCCATAGCTTGTCTGAGGAGACTCATTCCATCTTCATGGACAGTGTGAGCAGTCTCCTGATTTATGGTGGTTTGGTGGGGATTGTACAGTGTGGTATTTCCCACGGAATCTACCAAGGGGGGGCCCTGGTGATTCAGGCTCTTGCCCTCTGCAAATCACACAGAAATCTGAAAGAGGATGCCTCTGGGATTACAAGTGATCAGTCTTCCCCATGCAATTACTTGGCCAAAGATTCCTGGGGTAGTTCTTTTAGCCGTGCACTTGTTACTCTCAAGTTCGCAAATAGGGACACCCATGAGATAAGTTCATTCCATTAATAGAGAAAATACAAAAAATCTTAAATAGTCCTGATACACACACACACACACATACATTATATATAGTGTAGCTTTGTATATTAAAGGGAAATTTAACATGTATTAGCACACTGAAGATACTGCAAATGTATTGATAAGGGCCACAGAACATACCAACCCTAAATTATAATTTAAAGGAAAGTAGTATTTGAGGATTTGGGATTCAAGCAGAAGCAATTCAAAGAGAAAGGATATTACACATTGAATTTTTCCCTGAAGAGCCTTAGTTAATGGTACTGGGAACTTTAAATACATATTAAAGCAGATGTGGTCATAATTCGTTAATCTGGACTTGAAGATGATCTGAGCTGCACTAGACTAATATCTGTGCCTTCTCTGCAAGGAAGCCATGCTTCCTAAAGGAGCTTTGCTAGGGAGCGTCTCATCTGTTCATTACGGTACCTGGGACCATTGCTGTGGCAACTCAGTGCAATTGCTTTGTAATTTACATCCGCTCCCATTAGTCCACAATGGTGAGGTTCCACTCTGTGTCACTTCCTGCCACTTGAACACCGAGTTTGGGTGTAAAATATAACATCTTCTTCTCATAAAGTCTTTTTTTAAATGAAATTAGATATTTTCCTTTCCTAAAGAGACTTCTTTAGATTTTTAGACCATAAACAGTAATAGAATGTCATCATTTTGTAATAAAGCATTTACCTCTCTGGGTAAACCTCTCTGCTGTTATTATTTGTGTCCTGAAATAGAGTGGTTTTGTTAATTAAAATCATAAACTGTCTTAGCTCTAAGTATAAATTAAGCAGAGACAGCAACGTGCTGGCTGGCCATTTCTTACCAATGCTTTGGAGACATTGGTTCCCAAAGCCTTTTATTAGCCAAACTCATCCATGTCTAGGGTTAGTTGAATGTATAGCAAAGTGATTTTATTTAAGTTTATTTTTATTTGTATTTATTTGAAAGACAGCAATTTTCACCTGCTGATTCATTCCCCAAATGTCTGCACGGCCAGGGCTGAGCCAGGCTGGAGCCAGGAGTCAGGAACTCAATCTGGGTCTCCCTCATGGATGGCAGGGACTCAAGTACTTGAGCCAGCACCTGCTGCCCCCCCTCCCCCGGGGCTGCACATTGGCAGGAAGTTGGGTCAGAAGCACAAAGCGGGATTCCCTCCCAGGCATTACAATATGGGATGCTGGTGTCCCAAATGTCAACTTAACTCACTGCACCACAGGCCCACTGCTAGCAAGGTGATTTCTTTTTTTTTTTAACTTTTATTTAATGAATATTAATTTCCAAAGTACAGAATATTGATTACAATGTTTTCCCCCCCATAACGTCCCTCCAACCCGCAACCCTCCCCTTATCCACTCCCTCTGCCCTTCCATTCACATCAAGATTCATTTTCGATTCTCTTTATATACAGAAGATCAGTTTAGCATACATTAAGTGAAGATTTCAACAGTTTGCTCCCACACAGAAACATAAAGTGAAAAATACTGTTTGAGTACTAGTTATAGCATTAAATCTCAATGTACAGCACACTAAGGACAAAGATCCTACATGAGGAGTAAGTGCACAGTGACTCCTGTTGTTGACTTAACAAATTGACACTCTTGTTTATGGCATCAGTAATCACCCTAGGCTCTTGTCATGAGTTGCCAAGGCTATGGAGGCCTTTTGAGTTCGCTGACTCTGATATTTTTTAGACAGGGTCATGGTCAAAGTGGAAGTTCTCTCCTCCCTTCAGAGAAAGGTACCTCCTTCTTTGATGACCCATTCTTTCCACTGGGATCTCACTCGTGGAGATCTTTCATTTAGCAAGGTGATTTCTAAGCAATATTATAATAGAAATAAAAACATAGCAAGAATGATTTCCTACTTGAGACTGTTTTCTCATCTAAGGCAGAAAGAAATGGGAACACTCCATGTGTGTGTGTGTCCACCTAGATCACAATATCCCACTTTTGTGTCTTTTTAAAGGTTCATTTATTTAATTGAAAATCAGAGGTAGAGAGAAAAAGTGATCCATCAATCTTGCATTAGCTAGTGCACTCCCCAGGTGGCCAGAATGGCCAGGGCTGGGTCCAGCCAAGCCAAGAACTTCTTCCAGGTCTTGCACATGGGTGGCATTTTCTGTTTTTCCCAGGCCATCAACAGGGAGCTGGATTGGAAGTGGAGCAGCTGGGACATGAACTGATGCCCATATGGGATGCTGGCGTTGCAGGCGGCAGCTTTACTGCCATGCCAAAACGCCAGCCCCAATATCGCACTTTTAGGGCAAGTATTGGGGAAACTGGGGATTTTCTAATTACACCAGGGCCTCATCTGCCCTCCATACCTTCTGATGAATAATTGTGATATGTTAGGCAGGCTGACATCAGTGATTAGTGTAGGAAGACCTTCCATTTTGGGGTAATTAACCTCTGAGATTTCCTGTTCCAAGAACCAAAGAGCTGACAGGAGAGGTTGAAAGCACAACTGTGCTGTACATTCAGGAGGCTTTTATTATAAACAATCAAGGGTGGAAGGTGCACGGATTTTAATCAGGCTCCCGCAGGTTCTGAGAACATTGGAAACACTAGTACCTTCCCAAACTAGACGTTTCTATTAGATACTATACTCTAGGGCCACCATCTTGGAAGATACATTCACAATATTTAACAGGAATTATTTGATTTATTGAATTTATGTTACGATTGCCCTTCCGCTTAGAACTAGTGATTTGTAAGATGAAGTGACATTTGGTTATTTATTTGCCAAAAACTTGTCCTGCACCAGGCATTGTGGGTAGGCACTGGGGATATAATGTGATAGACAAAACCGTTATTGTCAAAGAACTTATGTAGAACGGGCAAGGAAGAAGAACATGTGAGTGTTTCATGTAAACACTGAGACTTAGAGGTACTCTGACAAAGAAAGGTGAGTTGTAGCAATGGTGTAGGAGCAGGAGCTGTGTTAGGAGGTTGGAAAGCATCTGTTTGTGTTTTAATATTCAAGGTTTTGAGGCCTTTTGTTAAAAGGCAGATATACAAAGTCACTTCAAATATTTTGTGGCAAAACTGGACTAAAAGTTAAGCTTATTTTGGTGCAAAAATTTGAAATCCATGAATAGTTTTTCATAATACATTTTTTGCATGGACTTTTTTGAAAACCCCTTGCATTTTTACAAGATGGTACTAGAGCTAATATTTTTTGAGAAAATTATATATTTCGTCTATTTGCAAGACAGAGATCTCCCATCCACTGGTTTACTACCTAAGTGCTCACAACGGCTGCGGCTGGGCCAGGCTGAATTCCGGCGCTGGCAACTCCATCTGAGTTTCCCCCGAGGATGGCAGGGATCCAGGTGTGTGAGTCTTCACCTTTGACCTCTCAGGTGCTCCTGATCGGGAAGCTGGGAGCAGGCGTGCTCAGCTGGGTTGCAAGTGTCCCAAACGGCATCTTCACCCCTGGGTCCAATGCCTGCCCCTAGAGCGAATCTGTAATCTCATCAGTGTTTTGCCTGTGCACAGACAAAGGTTAGACATTCCTGGCATTGTGACTTTGGAAGGCTTGTATGTCTGGAGCTTGATTTTGTCCAGTTTTGTCATTTCCCTTGAAAAAAGAATGTGTCTCAACAACAGCATGTTAGAAAGCAGAGAATGAACCTATTCCCTCGGTCTGCATGCCTGACTTTGTAGTCAGACCCTGTGGCATGGAGCACTTCTTGTGAGAGGTAGGGTACTGGAGGCACACACATTACTATTGGAGGCTTGCTCCTATCTCCTTAAATCAGCTGAATTCCTGTTGATTTCAAAGGGTGTTTTAGGAAGATAAGGTTGCATACCAACTGATAGGTCAGAGCTTGATGGAGTCCACATCAGCAGCCGTTCTCTTTAAATATGCACTTTTAGCTTGCAAGTCTTTCAAACAATACAGTAGTCAATAATTTACTAAATAATCTCTAATGTCTTAAAACTTTTATAGTACTTTGGGTTGGTAATATGATATTTTATATCCTGGAGGCTACTACAAGTAAAAAATATTTTTTAGATAACCAAATTCAGATAAAGATTTCTCCTAGAAAAAGGAAAATGAACAGGAAGCATGTTTGCAAAATAAAAATGTTTTAGTAAGATTTTATTGGAGCAAGAATGCACTGGATGCGTGACTTGAAATGCCTATCAGTAACCTAGTTTGTGATGAGACTCTTAAAGGGCTCATTGGGCCCCCACCATGCAAAAGAGGAAGGGGAGGAGAGGGAGCTCTGGTTACTGCTCCGAATGATGCCTTGTGGTTAGAATGTGCTTAACAAACTGTGTTACACTGACGCCCGCCTGAATTATGTGCCACATGGTACAGTTCTGAAAAATTTCATTTTTTGTCATCAAAAACTCCCAAATACTCTCCCTTAACTACAGACCAGATATGTCAGGGATTATTAAATGATTACTATTTGTTGTTGTTCGAACCTCACCAGTGGTTCTTAGTTTTATTTAAACCAATGTCAACTTTTATAACAAGTATTTTATAATATATGTTCTCAGAAAGTAAAGTTCATGAGTAATACACATTACATAATTAAAAATATAGGGGAAGGCATTTGGTCTAGTAGTTGAAATGCTTCTTGGGATGCCTGCATCCTATATTGGAGTACGTGGGTTTGAGGCCAGCTGTGCTCCTGATTCCAGTTTCCTGCTGATGCATACCCCCAGGAGGTAGCACGTGGTGGCTCTAGCGGTTGGTTCCATATGGGAGACCTGGAATGAGTTTCCTGCTCTGACTCTGGCCTGGCTTCACCTTGACTATTGTTGGTATTTGCAAAATAAGTCAGTGGATGGGAGATTTCTCTCCTCTCCCTTTCTGTCTCCCTCTGCCTCTCTCCATCTCCTTCTTCCTTCTCTTCCCCCTCCACCTCTTCTCAAATAAGTGAAATAAATAAAATTTCATAGTCCCAATGTAAAGGAGAAAAAAAACCACTGCAGTTTATGACCAAATAAATTGCATTTCAGTAAGTGAATGTTAATGCCTGGTGATGTTAGAAGATGTAATGTAATAATCAAATATTTGCATAGTAAAATATTCTATATACGGAAGCCACTATTTTTACATTACTATCTGTAGAGCTCCAACTACAGACTGATTATAGCTGTGTTGGTTGTTGTATTTGGAAAATACTTGGATTTTCTAGAATGAAGAATGGATGACTCGGTAATTTTCTAAGCCAAACAGAGTAAGAGCATCTGTCAATTTGCTCAGAGATTTGGCTCCTGGAATTTTGAGTTTTAACATTGTGAAAAAAATACTTTATGTTTGTATGTGAAGTGCAGTTATGTTTTAGGCTGAAAAGATTATGAACAAATTTGTCACCTGCATGGATGACCGTGAGGATATATCAAAGTCATTAAGAATGCAGGAGTATCCTTTTCTGTTAGAAATGTCCAGTATCCCTAGACCACACCTGGCAAGTTACAATTCTCAATCTCATCCTCCGGTCCCTCTGAAAACCTAAAGAAATGTCCCTTCATGTTCCAGAATGTTCCCCGTGCAGGCATACCATGTCTTTGAGACCCCCTGAATTGTAACACAAGTGCGAAGGTGATTATGACTCTGTCTCTCCCTTATTATTTTTGTCATTGTTTCCCAGGCTTCTGGAAATTTTTGAGACCATCAGGTCATAGGACACTCTCACCATTATACCGGGACAGTTGGTTGATGACATAGTATTCCTGCTCCTGAGTCATTTAAAATGGAAATGAATAGAAATGAAATAAACCCTGTATGTTAAACAGTAATTTGGGTTTACATAACTTCAAGAACTGGAAAGAAAAACGATTGTCACATGGAGGAGCAGTCAGTCACACACACAAAAAAACTGAACAAAAAGCAGGCCTGGGGTGGGCATTTGACACAATGGTTAAGACTCTGCTTGGGATGACTGCATCCCATGTGTGAGTGCCTGGGTTTGAGCGCCTGCCCTGTTCCCAACTCCAGCTTCCCACTAATGAGATGAGTATGCGGGGAGGCAGCAGGTGATGGCTCAGGTAGTCGAGCCCCTATCACCCACGTGGGAGATCCAGATCGAGTTCCTGGCTTGGGCTCTGGTCTCAACTGTTGGTAGAGTGAACCAGCAGATGGGAGCTCTCTCTCTTTCTGTCTGCCTGAGTTTCAAATACTTTTAAAACAAAAACAAATGAATAAAAAATGTAAAAGCAGAGCTTTTCCCTCCCATCTTTAAAATGAAGACAGCTTAACAGTCACATGACTATGTAAAAAAAGAAAAAGGAAAAAGCATCAAGCATTAGTTGGAGTCAACTAATGGGGTTTGCTGACAGTCGCCATACTTCAGATTTGAGCAAAGCTCAGAAAAAGTGGCTGGTAGATTAAATTATATCTTTGGGTGGTCTCAGTTATAGTGTTCAAGACTGAAATAATTGGACCATAGAACCATCCTCTAAATTCCAATTGATCAAGGTATTAGGACTTTTAAAGGGACCCCAAATTATTAACACAGTGACACTGTTAAGTTTAACCACTATGAATGAAGGCCAACAGAGTCCAACCTTGGGAAGGTGGTGACCAACGAGGCTCCTGCACTCAGGAGAAGCTGTGCATTCTCCATAGCTCTGCACTGAAGTGTTTCTACTGAACGTTAACCACACAATTCTGAAACTCAGAAAATCCCCACAATGCAATCCCAGGATGTAGGATTTGAATGACATCTGTTCAACCCCCTACAGGGAGGAGGGAAATGTGTCATCCATGCGGTAGGTCCTATGCCAGCAAACATGAATAATCTATTTCCTTTAATATTTTAGCAATTTAAGTGGATAGGTGATGGTAGTTCTCTGATTTTAGAGCTGATTCAGTGGACACTCAGAAAGTTGAGTGATTAATTAAGGTCATATTACCAATGCATAGTAAAAGCAAGATTTAAACTCCGGTTAATGAAACTTCAGAGGACTTTGTCTTTCCGTTGTAGTTACCTCCTCATTGTGAAAAGCACAGTCTCTCCTTTTTCCTTTATGCTTTGTTATTCCTTACATTACACTTCTGGGTGATGCCCGATTAATTACCAAGATGGAGGAGCATTTTTTATGTAGTAAAACACTTGTGTCAGCTGCGTTATCTAATTCCCCAGAGTAATCATAAAAAAAATGTCAGGAGAAAAAGGGCGTGACAGGAAAACATGACAAGCACCCCCTCCCACCCCTGAAGAATCTTGGTGCTTCTTGTTGTTGTGTGTTTTGGAACAAGAAGAATTGCTTAATAGTAATAATAAGGTGGATCTTCTCAGGTTAATCTGCTTTTTTTCAAAAGACGGCCAAGGTTCCTACATCTCCTTTGAGAACTGTCTGCCCTTGTTTCCTAAGGCTCTGGACCAGAGATTGCCTTCACCAACATCTGTACAAGATCCCCTCCAAGGTCTGTAGTTCAGGTGGTTTATGGTAAATTGATGCACGAGGTCCAGACGAGGTCTGTAGTTCAGGTGGTTTATGGTAAATTGATGCACGAGACCAGGGTCAGAGCTGAGGACAGATGGCTAGGGACAGGTCTGGGTTGCTTTAAATCACAACAGAGATCAGTCACCAGTTCAGGATCTGTTCCCCGATTATGGCAGGCATTGGTTTCCTAACCTTAAGTTTCTGGGGTTTTTACAAAATGGAATTTTTGGTGTTGTAATGAGATATGAGAATGATGCATGTGCTCCGTGGAAACCATCTTCTGTTACTCAAGCTGTGGAAGCATCAGCTGCGTGTCTTCCCTCTTCCTGGGGTGGAATCCTAACCCTGGGGACGACAGTAGTCCTAGGACCATGAAAGTCCATGTTTTCCCAGCTTCATCTGAAAATAAGGATGGGCATGGAGATACAGATGGAGAATTTGGGTGGGATTTCTGGGAGACTTTAGCTACAAAATCTACCTTTCTTCCCTGGCTCCCCATAATTTGCCCTTAATTTTTCTCTCTTTCTGGTAAAATGAACAATGTAGCTAATGATGTGGTAACTGAATTGTAGCATGAGGTGAATAAAATGATGGAAGTCACATAAAATGGAGAGGGAAGGTAGAAGGTGATGGTAATATTGGTGGCATTATCATTCCCCCGCAGGGGCAGTCCTGGTGGTGTACTGGGTAAATCCATTAACTGTGATGCCAGCATTCCATATGGGCACTAGTTCATGTCCCAACTGCACCACTTCCAATCCAGCTCCCTGCTAATTCCCCTTGGGAAAGCAGTAGAAGATGCCAAAAGTGCTTGGGCCCCTGCATCCACGTGGGAGACCCAGATGAAGTTCCTGGCTCCTGGCTTCATCCTGGCCCAATCCTGGACATTGCTGCCACT
The DNA here is from genome assembly GCF_051225735.1 of Oryctolagus cuniculus. Lineage (NCBI taxonomy): Eukaryota > Metazoa > Chordata > Mammalia > Lagomorpha > Leporidae > Oryctolagus > Oryctolagus cuniculus. The sequence goes on from NC_142877.1 coordinate 5,907,620, forward strand.
TAGGGAGGGGACAAGCAGTCTCTGTCTCTCCCTCTATCTCTGTGATTCTTTCAAATAAATAAATCTTTAAAAAAAAAAAGATTCCCCCATAGCCACTTTCATGCCCTACTTTTGTGTTTGAGACGGCTGATAACAATGTATTTTGTTTAGTCACTCTTGTTTCAGATCCCTGTATGAACATATGAATATAATCATTCATAAAATAATAAGCATATCCATAAGTAGTAAAACTAAATTTTAACTTTGGGCATATAGCCATATTAATACTTAAGTCTACATTTCCCCCCAGAAATGAGATAATCTAAAAGAATATCTTGTTGCATGATGTTTCACCTGTACTGATAATGCGCGGAGGACGTCCTTTTACACCAATCCATGAAGAGCAGCGCTATCTTTCTCCACTGCTGCTTGGAGTTCTCTGTACGGATGCGTCATCACTTATTTAGAAAGTACTTTATTGGTGATATGTAGGTTATTCTCATACTTTGACTACAAAGAACATGATCCATTGTTTGATACTCCTGGTTTTATTAGCCAGAGTGATAACCAGAGTCAGCATTAGGCTGAGGGGAGTGAGACACCTGAGGCACACAATTCAGAGGCTCTCAGGCAGTAACCCCGTCACTGCCAGGTCCTAGAGCGAGTGCCTCTGTGCGTCCTGTGCCCTCTCAGTCTCTCTGTCACTCGCTTCTTCCTGCTGAAGTAAGTAAGCTCTTGTTTTTCTGATTGCCAACTGTCTTGGCTTGAGTATGCAGGGCAGTAGCGACTAGCAAGTACCCATTTCTTGGGAAGAAGGATGTGGGTCCCTTTGGGTGGAAATCAAAGCTCATGATTAGGAGCTCTTAGTTAAGTCAGTAGGCCCACAACGGGCAAATGTCAAGGTGTAGACCATGTGTGATTCAGCCAACAACAGCGCAAAAATCAGAACACCCCTGTGCTTCCAGGGTAGCTCTAAGAAGAGGGCTTTGTCCAAGGTGGAAGACTCTGTATCAGATTCTCTGGGCTCTGAGTTGTCCTGTGTGCTCCTCAGGATGGCCTTGAGCATTTCCTTGAAAACCTGTTTAGACAGGCCATGTGGATGATGCACTTTGAGTATTTTTCCACTTTGCCTATCTGAAAATATCTTTCATTAACGTGATATGCTGAATCTATATAAAATTCTCGGCTCATAGTAATTTCCCTGTGTACTCCTAAAACAATGTGTCGCTGTCCCCTAGCTTTCAGTGTTACAGGTTAATGTGAGTCCTCCATTATAAAAAATTTTGAACATCCTTTTTAAAAACAGTCTTTGGTATTAACAATTCTAACAAATATTTCTGCCCAGGATTCTGTGAGCTCCTTTAATTTAAAATTCCAAGACATCCTTTGGTTCCAAAAGTCTTCTGTTTCTTTAATTATTGCATTTTCTCCATCTTCCTCATGTTCTCTAAAACTCCTTTCTATGATAGACCAATAAAGCAGGCAAGAATGAAGTTTGCTTTCATCTATCTGCGTTAGGAGCTGCTTATGGTAAAGCTCTCACTGTGGTTGGTGAACAGCAATCACCAACGAGGCAGCAGAAGGTTGCCCAAACCCCTCGGTGCATGCCCCAAAGGCAAGCCCAACATTGCCCCCTTGTGCCTGGGCTCCTGGCCCAAGCTTGTTTTTCGTTTGTTTTGTTTTGTTTTGTTTTTCCTCTGTAGAATCCTATTTGCTTAAATCTTGGAGAAGCTCTGCTCTGCACATCTTGAGCTCTGGCTGTCCAGCATTGCTTCTGTCTGTCTCTTTCCTTCAAGAACTTGCTCTCTCTATGTGATTAAGAGTGAAAATTCCATACGTGAACATTATCTGGATTGTTACAAAGTATTGATAGAGGGCCTTAATGAATACTTATTTTGACACCTATAAGCCATTGTAATCAATATTCTGTACTTTGGAAATTTATATTCATTAAATGAAAGTTAAAAAAAAACAATTATTTAAAAATACATGCTATTGGGCCGGTGCCGTGGCTCACTTGGTTAATCCTCCGCCTGCAGTGCCGTTATCCCATATGGGCACTGGGTTCTGGTGCTGGTTGCTCCTCTTCCAGGCCAGCTCTCTGCTGTGGCCCAGGAAGGCAGTGGAGGATGGCCCAAGTGCTTGGGCCCCTGCACCCACATGGGAGACCTGGAGGAAGCACCTGGCTCCTGGCTTCAGATCGGCGCAGCTCTGGCTGTAGAGGCCATTTGGGGAATGAACCAACGGAAGGAAGACCTTTCTCTCTGTCTCTCTCTCACTGTCTATAACTCTACCTGTCAAAAAAAATACATGCTATTTATTTGGAATTATCAGGGTGGTATAATTGTGTATTTAATTTCCTCCATGTTATGGTTTCTAAAGATCACAGGCATTATATTACATTATCGTAATTAAGACCATAGAGCATGGATCTGGGAGTCAGTCTTCCTGCTTGACAAAGCTGTGACCAAGTGCAAGTAGGTTACCCAGGACATCAAGGCTTCCGTTTCCTCAACTACATACTGCAGCCAGGTGGGTAGGTAACAATGGGGTTGATCTCATTGGCATGCCTTCCAATTTAAATGAAATAATTTCTGTAGATGTTTACCACAGTACCTTCATAGGAAGCATTCAATAAAAGTTGAACTTTCTTTGTTCATATACACAGAAAGAACTTAGGCTTCTTTATTTTTTTATTTTTATTTTTTTGACAGAGTGGATAGTGAGAGAGAGAGACAAAGAGAAAGGTCTTCCTTTTGCTGTTGGTTCACCCTCCAATGGCCGCCACGGCTGGCGCGCTGCGGCCAGCGCACCACGCTGATCCGAAGGCGGGAGCCAGGTGCTTCTCCTGGTCTCCCATGGGGTGCAGGGCCCAAGCACTTGGGCCATCCTCCACTGCACTCCCTGGCCACAGCAGAGAGCTGGCCTGGAAGAGAGGCAACCGGGACAGAATCCGGCACCCCGACCGAGACTAGAACCCGGTGTGCCGGCGCCGCAAGGTGGAGGATTAGCCTATTGAGCCTCGGCGTCGGCTAGGCTTCTTTATTTTTAAAACGTTGATCATTGTAGAGCCTACATCATGCTTTGCTATGGAAATTACACTAGAAAATCTGTAAGTGACCAACTAGAATTTAGCATGATCAATAAATGACCATTAGATAAAAGACATAGTGATGGGGGCTGGCGCCATGGCTTACTTGGTTAATCCTCCAGGGACTTGACCTGGCATGAAGACCCCTGCATCCCTTATCAGAGTGCCTGGGTTCTTTTACCATTACCACTGCCATGGCCCCTCTGCTCCTGACACCAGCTTCCTGCTAATGCACACCCTGAGATGCAAGATGAGATTTTCTGTTATATCTATACCAAAAATATTTTTATTTTTTGACTTTGTTTTTTATCTAAATATGTACCTATGGGACTTCTGTTTATGGAGACAACTGAGTGACGGCACAGAGAGGCTGGTGTGTTGAAGAGAAGCAGGACTGATGGGAAAGTGGAGGGCATGTCAGGCTGAGTAAGCAGCATAGGGGTAGCTAGTGTGAAGAGTGTTAGTGGACTCTGGGCCACTGGGTGATTTCTGGTTGTTTGGTGTCTGGCCCTGAGTGATGAAGGGCAGAGGAAATACAGGTCTGCTATGGAGAGTTAGACAAGGTGATGTTTGGTGCCCTAAACCTGGGATTGATTAGTCTGCCCACGGAAGGTATGTTTATAGGTAGATTGTTGTTATCTTGTACAATTATCTGATCCCAGGAGAGGTAGTCTCACCCCAGGTCTGTTGGGCCCTATACTGCCAGAACACCCAAGAATATGGAAAAAAAGAAGATGTAGCTAATGGACTCACCCTTGTAACCACAAGGTCCCAAATAGATAAATACAGAACCTAAGAAAACAACTGGGGCAGTTATTCTATTTGGAGGACAGTTGGACTTTCTTGGGCCCTATTTTTCTTTGAATACTTATATATTTTAAAACATCCATTACTTCTACTTGTAGACAGATACATAAGTGAAGATTTTCTGTCTGGACCTGGGTTTGATTCCTAGATCTGAATCACCAAGACCTGGGGTTGACCATCAAGCTAAGTAACTTTCATTTCTTTGTCTGTAGTGACCAATAACCTTTGCCTCTTAGTTTTGTTGTAATAACCATGTAAAGTTGTTATTATCAAGTGTTTTGTGGAGTGTATAGCACAGGATAGCTACTTAATGCATTTTACCTATTGATGACAATAATAATATCATATCTAGCTGGAATGAAGAGCACAAACTCCCAAGGGCCTGGAAGATGTTCTGAGTTTTCATCCAGATTCCCAGTATGTGTGTATTATCTACAGCAGTGAACACAGCCTTAGCACATCTGCTCGGTTGGGACAGCTCAGAAAAACAAAAGAAATTTATACAGCTTAGCCTCAAATTGGAGGTTTCATTTATTTTCTTGACAAATGAGGACTTGAGTAAATTCTCCATTTTGAAACTGGCTAAAAGCAAGATTCCCCCATGCTCTCATCGCAAGTCATGCCATTGTTCTTGGAATTCCTGTTACAGTTTGTGTAACCCCCTAACGACCCTCGGCACTTCTGTCACCGGCCAGCAATGTTAGAGGCTCCATGTTTCTTCGCTTCCTAGATTAAAAAAAAAAAGCTGCTGTAGTTTAGAAACTGTCTTACTTCTCTTAGAACATTGACCATTGCCTTCTGCACAGAGGAAGTGCCCATAGATCGTCGGTTGTGTCAGCAGGAGACACAGCAATGGATTTCAAATGCAGGTTCACTTCCAAACTATGCCAATTTACTTTAGAACTTTCAAGGCTGCTATTGTCCTACAGAGGCCATGGAGAATAATGAAAGAGATAAACTTTGGAGTCGATTACCTGAGCTCTGCCGTTGAACAGTGTAACTGTGGTCAATTACCCAGCTCTATGCCTCTGTTTTCTCACATGTAAAATACTGCTAACAATCGTGCCTGCGTGTGGGTTAAATGAGTTGTGTGCAACATGTTTAGAACAGTGCTTGGCAGGTGGTAAAGCTGCAAGCATCATGTGAAGGACATCAACAGAAGGAAATCAAAGACCTTGAAGCATAAATGCCAACTTTGAAAGTTACAGGGGGTGGAAGAGAGAGATTTAGTATGAGGCACAGGTGTGACACACATACATGACTGAAAAGTGATAAACATTTACTGAAAGTTTTATTTTAGAGGGAGAGATGGAAGAGGGAACGAGACAGCAAGAGAAAGAGTGAGAGAACACTCCTAACCACTGGTTCACTACCCAACTGCCTGTAATGGCCATGTCTTGGCTGGGGCTGGAGCCAGGAGCCAGGAACTTAGTCCAGGTATCCAGGTCTCCTAAGTGGGTAGCAGGAACCTCACTATCTGAACCATCACTGATGCCTCCCAGGATCTGCACTGACAGGCAGCTGATGTCAGGAGATGGAGCTGGGAATCAAACACAAGCCCTCTGACCTGGCATGCACTTAACTGTTAGACAAACACCCACTCCCATCATAAACCATTTTAAACCAATAAGTGGTAGAATGCCTTGAAAAGAATAAAGGGATGTAGATCCAAATATCTGTTCTTCAGATTCCTTATCTGAGAAATGAGGTGATTGATGAATGAGATCACCCCTTCACAATTAAGTGGTATTTTTGAGTTGAGTCATGTGTGAACTTTATACTCATCACCTTCTCACGGGGATGCTGTGGGAACTGTTAGGATTTTACGTTTACAGTCTTGAGGGTGGAACTTTGTGCTTTGTCCTCAGGGGTCCTCACATCAATTGGGAGCACTCTTCCACTGAGACCTGACTCCAGTCCAAAGACCTGCTCAAATTTTACCATGGCCTCTTCCCCACAGTCTTGCCATGAGGCATCTTATTCAAAGTAAACTTTGAGACAGTACATAAATGGTCGTTGAGGAAGAGGGTGGGACCGTAGACGCAATTCAGATGCTTCCGGAATATACATGTAGACCCAGCCTTCCCTGGAGCTTTCTCCTTTCCGAGACAATTAGCGTAATCTGATGATTCAGAAATCTGTTTTGAATTTATTCTTTAGAACTTCAGAAAAATAGGGCCAGCAGGTAAAATTGCAAAATGCTTCCTAATTTTGTGAATTGAGAGCAGCATAATGAAAACTATTTGGTACATATTTGAAAAGATTTGTAGAAAGCATCTAAGGTGTGTTGAGATAATTGTTTGATTGTGATGCTAATGCATGGGATTAAGCTTTGTGTAAGATGCTTGGTATTTCAAACCTCTGGAAAGAATTTTCACAGTCAACATTAATTTGTATATATTCAGGAATAGAATGTAGATAGGGGAAATGCAAGGATGTAGATTGCCAAAAAAGACACCCAATTGGGATGAATGCTCAATTTGAATGAGAAATACAATAAATAATCTTTATTGTCAGATACAAGCCCCGCCTGGCTTATTATTCATTTTGTTAAGCAAAAATATTACATGAGAGAATTATTTCATCTTTAATTATTTCATTTCATCCCAAGGATGGTTTCAAGGGATGCAATCTTTCAAAAATATGTGCTCCTGGCCGGCACCATGGCTTACTTGGTTAATCCTCCGCCTGCAGTGCCGGCATCCCATATGGGCGCCTGGTGGTTCCAGTCCCGGTTGCTCCTCTTCCAGTCCAGCTCTCTGCTGTGGCCCAGGAGTGCAGTGGAGGATGGCCCAAGTGCTTGGGCCCTGCACCCGCATGGGAGACCAGGAGGAAGCACCTGACTCTGCCTTCGGATCGGCGTAGCTCTGGCCATAGCACCCATTTTGGGGGGTGAACCAACGGAAGGAAGACCTTTGTCTCTGTCTCTCTCACTAACTCTATCTGTCAAATAAATTAAAAAAAAATTAAAAAAATGTGCTCCCTTGGGTAACATTAAAATCTTTGACTTTACAGGTGCTAAGAACAATAGTGCATGCACAATATATAAGCAGGCATCCCAAGCGCTCACCTCCAAGCCTTCTCCCACTCTCTCCATGGCCTGCATCTTTGAAGGACTCAACCTCTTGTGCTAGTCTTTTATTAAGATTTCTGCTTATTTTGACAGCTGAGATTAATAGGCTTTCTTTTCAAATTGGAGATGTTCACATGTAAAATAGATGTCAGAAATTTCCATCCACTGAAACTCCTGGCTTGGAAAACCCTATAAAGTTATTGAGAGAAAGGTTACAATCATTTAGATATGAGAAGGAAGGATTTTTATTTTTATGTATTTTTCTTTTTTTGATATAAATTCCTTTATCATAAAACTTATTCTTGATTTTTTAAAATCATATAAGGTGAACAAATTTTTTGACAGGCAGAGTGGACAGTGAGAGAGAGAGACAGAGAGAAAGGTCTTCCTTTGCCGTTGGTTCACCCTCCAATGGCCGCCACGGCCGGCGCGCTGCGGCCGGCGCACCACGCTGATCTGATGGCAGGAGCCAGGTGCTTCTCCTGGTCTCCCATGGGGTGCAGGGCCCAAGCACTTGGGCCATCCTCCACTGCACTCCCAGGCCACAGCAGAGAGCTGGCCTGGAAGAGGGGCAACCAGGACAGAATCCGGCGCTCTGACCGGGACTAGAACCTGGTGTGCCAGCGCTGCTAGGTGGAGGATTAGCCTATTGAGCCGCGGCACTGGCAAATTTCATGTATTTTTAAAAACATTTATTTTTTAGTTATTTGAAAGGTAGAGTTATGGGGGGGGCACATAGAGAGAGATGTCTTCCATCTGCTGGTTCACTCTCCAAATGGTTGCAACAACCAGGGCTGGATCAGGCTAAAGCCAGGAGCCAGCCAGGAGCTTCTTCCAGGCCTCCCACATGGGGGCTTCCTCCACAGCCTTCCCAGGCACGTTAGCAGGGAGTTGGGTTGGAAGTGGAGCCCATATGGGATGCTGGTGCTGCAGGTGGCAGCCCAACCCGCTTTGCAGAGTCGGCCCCATGTATTCACACACACAGATTCAGGAGCAGAGTGGTACTTCCCAGCCTACCCCCCTTCCTCCTTCCTTTCTTATTCTTTCTTTAATTTTTAAAATGATATACTTTCAGTTTACTTTTCTTTACCTACATATAATTTAAACGGATGGATAAAATTGTATGAGTGTGTGTAACTTAGTGTTCTGAAGTAAATATGCATTGTGAAATAGTTAAATATCTTCAACAACTGCATTACTTCGCAGTTACTATTTTTGTGATGAGAACCCAGCACTCACTCTCTTAGCATTTGCAGCACTATCTTTCTATTGACTGCAGTCACCATATTGTACAGTAGGTCCCTCCTGTCTAATTAAGATTGTGTACCCTCTGAGCAATATCTCTGCAGATCCTCCTGTTCAACAGACCCCGCACCTCCTAGCTACCACTCCGCTTTCTACCTCTATGAGATCCACGTTTTAGATTCCACTGATGAGTGACAGCATGTGGTATTTGACAAAACAGAGTTTTATCGGAACCATAAGTACTTCTTTATTTACAGGGGTAAGGGGCAAATACAAAATGAGAATGCCAGCAAATTTACAACGGCAGAAAGTACTTGGGAAAATACATACAAAAGGACTTAAGAGTGAACTGACATTAAGTGCTATTCAGTGTATTAAACCATTACTATCATTACCATTATGAGAAGCCTACATTTGCAATCTGGGATCAACAAGCGTTTCCTCCCTGCCCCAACATCTATGTAGCACACATACTCCTGATGAGAAGGCATAGAAAATTCTTAAGCAGTTACAGTGTTTTATATGATGTATTTACAAAACTTCACAGGTTTTTTGTTAGAATCAAGCTATTTAGACACACACACGTTTAACTTTCCTCTTTTGAATATCTTGGGTTTATCTAACAGATGTTTAATGAATGCATTTCCTATGTACTGAAGACACACAGACAGATATGTGTCAGCACATGCTCTTAAGCAATTAGGATTAAACAGATCCATTACATAAGCAACACAGACTCCGTTAAGGAAATTTGGACAACTGAAAAACCATGAGGGTGAATCATCCATCACCCTACTCCCTGATGACAGGGCCTGTTTCTCTCTCTCCACTTTGCATTTATGGGAAATCGGATCGTATTGTGCATACTGTTTTATGGTTTATCTTTTCCTTCACTTAAGATTGTTAACATTTCTGCAATGGCTCTTTTTCTACAGCATGATTTTGAAGAAACACATGCTAGCTCATCATCTGACTAGATGATATTTTATTTTGCCTCACAATATTGGACCTTTAGGATATTCACAGTTTCTTTGCAGTGGTAAATAATACTGCAACCATTACCCTTGTGAATACATATTTGAGCACATATCTAGTTACTTAGGTTGTCTTAGCAGTCTCATTTCTGGGTCAAAAGAAATGAACATTTGTGGGGTTTGCTACAGATCAGCAAATTGTCCCTGAGAAAGTCTGTAGTGGTACTCATCCCCATACACATGATGGCCCAAGGTTATTTGCTTTCTTTTTTTTTAAGATTTATTTATTTATTTTTACTTGAAAGAGTTACACAGAGAGAGAAAGGGGGCGGGGGAGGGGTCTTTCATCTGCTGGTTCACTCTCCAAATGGCTGCAATGGTTGGAGCTGTGCAGATCTGAAGCCAGGAGCCAGGAGCTTCTTCCGGGTCTCCCACATGGGTGTAGGGGCCCAAGGGCGTGGGCCATCTTCTACTGCTTTCCCAGGCCATAGCAGAGAGCTAGATTGGAAGTGGTGCAGCCGGGTCTTGAATTGGCGCCCGTATGGGATGCCGGCACTGCGGGCAGAGGCTTTACCCGCTATGCCACAGCGCCTGCTCCAAGGTTATTTATTTTCAAATGTTTGTGATGTGATAGCTGAAAGATGCTCTCCTCGTTGTATTTACATTCCTTGCTCTAAATACTAGTGAGGCTGTATTTCTTTTTTACTAATTTCTTTGCAAGTTATTCATTAGTTTCCCCTTTTTTAAAAAACTTGTTTTGCCTTTTTATTCCCTTAGGATATCAACGCCCCTCTTTCAATGGTCTATGCATGCCATTCGCTTCCATTTGACATAGCTGCTGTTACTCATCTCCCAAGTAGGACAAGCCCTGTGCTGATAGGGCAGGTGCAGTAGTGCTGATTTCTGCCATCGTGGGTGGGGGAACACATGTCAAAGTTCAGGAAAGGATGTACTTGGACATACAATGACCTGGCTGTTTAGCATACCTGACGCACTTGGTTATGAATGATCAGGTGCCCTGTAAGCAGCCAACAATGAATTTTGTCCCCACGACATTGAGCTGTACACTTTGTCAGCAGGCCAACAATTTTCTCTAGCACAGCCCCTAGAATTGATGAAGGCATTAGTCATTCCTGTGGTACAAAGGAGGCGAAATGATAGCATCTCACCGTGCACGTCATCTCTGCAGGCGGCGATGACGTTTTAAATGTTGCCTGGTGATGTTGGACTGATGGTTTCTTGTTCCGTAGCAGTGAGAGGAACTTTGCCAGAACCTTTAGGCGGCTCTGCCTTGTTCTTGGGTTGAAGCCCACAATTGCTCAAGAGGCCCAGAGTCACTTAGGAGGTCTCACCTCCTGCCACTCGCTGCCCAACTGCATCACACGTGTCCTAGTTCCTCAAAAGGATCCTATGCTTGTGGCTTCCCATTTGCCCGGCCTGCTTTCTTCCCACTTCTTCTGAGACCCACATATTTCAATCAGGACATTTGACTCTGGAGTGGGTCAGGCCCCTCTGTTGTATGCCCCTGTTATCTTGTCCTCCTGAGGGGCATTGATCACTGTCACAACTGAAAACTAATTTCACTGCTCTGTGCTCATCTCCTGTACCAGGATGGAAGTCCTGTGACAGAGTCGGGGTGGGAGACTCTGTCCAATCCATTGCCTTATCTTCACTTGGGACTGTGCCTGGAAAACCACTTGATGGATCTATCTAGAATGAAAGAGAGGAAATGATAGGCAAAGTAAGAGGATAAGAACAAGAAAGAAGGGCCCAGTGTTGTGACATAGTGGGTAAAACTGCCATATAGGTGCTGGTTTCTGTCCCAGGAGCTCCACTTCTGCTCCTGCTCCCTGCTCCTGGCCTGGGAAAAGCAGCAGCAGATGGTCCAAGTGCTTGGAACCCTGCTACCCATGGGGGAGACCTGGAAGGAGCTCCTGACTCCTGGTTTCAGCCTGGCCCAGCCCTGGCCATTGCAGCCACTTTTGGAGTGAACTAGGAGATGGAAGACCTCTCTCTCTGTCTCCCCCTTTCTCTCTAACTCTGACTTTCAAATAGATAAATAAATATTTTTTTTTTTAAAGAACAAGAAAGGAAGAGAAGGAGAAAGAAAGGAAGATGGATTCATTTGCCTCAGTTCTTCCATGTATAAATTAAGAGGGGACTGGGAAACTCTAGAAATAATTCTAGAGTTCTTTTCAGTCTAACATTCTTCAAAACTGGAAATCCTTGATGTCTATCCAAAGTCAGTGAAGTTGTGTGATGAGAAGGATTTAGCAGAAGAAAACAAGTAGAAGCACACACTCGTAACTGATGCTCTCACAAAGTCCTAATGTGATGCCGGCTTCAAGATGGGCAAAGCATACACTTGGAGTTGATGCAACACCCAAGGATAAAGCACCCAGACTAGTGGCTTTCCAAAGACCAGAGGACACCAGGTGGTGGTGGTGGGGGAAGTGGCAGTGACCTGAAGAGATAAGAGGGAAAAGGAGATGTATGTTTGCTTTTATGCTGCGAACACAGACTGGTAAAACATTAAGGAAAACAAATGTCTTCACCCCAAGGATTGTAGGGGAGGGTTCGGGGAAGCAAAGGCTTCTGCATCAGCAATGAAGAAATAGATAAGAGCTGCCCGGTAAACGCTGGAATGCAGGGTTTTAAACGAAAGTCTAGTTTGCTTGAAAATAATTCATCTTTCAAATGGAGGTTACTTTTCCACATAACTAATTTCACAGCCCTTTTTCATCTTCCTTCTTACCTTTGTAAAACGTGAATAAAGTACCTTTTGCTTTTTTTGAAGCAGAATTTTCCCCTGAGAGTAGATTTTGGAGTTAATGCTAGACTTTAGTCCAAATATGATGACTAAACTGACTTGGAAGAAAATCTGATCACAGTATCAGTAGGCAGCAAATACCCAAGAAGGTAGCGTGCAGCAGTGGAAGTTAATGCAAAATCATATATTTGGCTGATGCACAGGAAATATTAATAAAATAAGTTCTGTTGTTTTCAACTTCAGGATGCCTAGGGATTTTTTCTTGAATTCCCTAACTAAAATTAGTATTTGGAAGAAAAATACCATTTCTCAGTGAAATGTTGGAAATTTAAATTCTCTCTGCGAAGTTTCTATCCTGGTTTGAAGAAATGCAAAGGTGATAGTCTAGGAAAGGAGGTTAAGGTAAGATTAGTAGAGAAAAATCAAGCTGAGGGTATTTAAATACCGTATTAGAAGTGAGTAATGTATTCAGCCTTGTGAGGAGGCTTGAGAGATCTAAAGAAATAAGCAGAACTGTGGGTAGAAAGGAACTTAAAGTGGAGGAGGCGCTTTGGAGACTTGAATGATTAAAAGGTACAATTCATAGTCATAACAACATGAAGCAAATAGCTCATACTCAGTGTGCGGGCTCTTAGAGAAATTCATTCAATATTTCCCATTTCTTTAAGAGGATGTAGGAAAGTCATTTACTCTGTATTGAGCAGGAGACACCATGCTTCAAAATGAGGCTCTTACTACAAAAGGAGGGCTCTCTGTCAAAGTAATGGTTTATTTAGCTTTGTCTTCTCACCTGCATCCAAATTCTGGCTCCCTCCTGGCAAATCTTTGAGGTTTCTGCCCGGGGCTATTCGTGCTATAAGATATTAAGCAAAGTGTAGAAAGATGTGGCTTAAAGAAGATTTGGGATGAGGCTGATGACTTGGACAAAGGGATATGGAGAGGAAGGTAGAGCATGCAGAGTTCTCCGACGGGCTGCCTTTCACAGGTGGTGGAGGTGGGAGACCTCGGCTTCGACTCCTGTCCTGGCATTTGTTGGACAACACAAGACGAACTTCTGAAGCTCTGTTCTGTACCAGAGGAGAAGGTGCATCCATTGCAGTTTGAGTTTGCATGCAATGACCTTGAGAGAGCGTGACATAAAATAAAATTTAGGCAGTGGTGGTTTAAAACAAGAATAACAATAACACAGCGACTGCTCGTTTAGCAACTGTCACACTATCTGGGATTCTAAGAAACATGCTTTTTTTTTTAATTTTTAAGGATTTATTTACTTAAGAGGTGGAGTGATGGAGATACGGTGGAGATGGACTGGAGAGAGAGAGATCCATCTTCCATGTGTTGGTTGACTTTCTATCCACATACTCATCCCTAAATCGGCTGCAACAGCTGGGTCTGGGCTAGGCTGAAGCCAGGAGCCAGGACCTCCATCCTGGTCTTTCACATGGGTAGCAGGACCCTAGTAGTTGGGTCATCTTCTTCTGCCTTCCCGGACACATTATCAGGAAGCTGGCTAGGAAGTACAACAGAAGGTACTCAAGCCAGCACTCTGGTATGGGTTGCCAGCATCTCAAGTGATAGCTCCACCCTCTCTGCCACAGTGCTGGCCCCCACTTTTTTTTTTTTAAAGATTTATTTATTTGAAAGTCTGAGTTACATAGAGAGAAGGAGAAATAGAGAGAGGTCTTCCATCTGCTGGTTCAGTCTCCAATTGGCCGCAACAGCCAGAGCTGAGCTGATCCGGAGCCAGGAGCCAGGAGCCTCTTCCTGGTCCCCCATATGGGTGCAGGGGCCCAAGGACTTGGGCCATCCTCCACTGCTTTCCCAGGCCATAGTGGAGAGCTGGATTGGAAGTGGAACAGCTGGGACTCAAACCAGCACCCATATTGGATGCTGGCACTGCAGGCAACAACTTTATCCACTACACCAAAGTGTCGGCCCCGGCTCCCACCTTTTTAATTTAATTTTTGTTTTTCTGTTTAACCAGGAAGTGGACAACAGTAGGAAGAATCCCGTGTGGAAGTCAGAAAGCTGGGTTCAGCTGTAGGGTCCTAAGCAAGTTATTAAACCTTCTGGGCCTTAGTGAGACTATTTGTTTCTTATTGCTACTCTCAATTTTTTTTCCCACAAACTTAGGGTCACGAAGCAGCACAAATCTATTGTCTTATGGTTCTGTATAAGTCTGACATAGATCTCCCTAGGCTAAAACCAGGAGAGTGAGGCAGATATTTAGCGTGATGATTAGGATGCCTGTATCGTATATACGGGTTTTGGGATTCAACTCGATTGTAGCTTTCTGCTGGATGCATATCCTGGGAGACAGTGGTGATGGCTCAGGCAGTCAGAGCTCTGCCTCCAACACTGGGGGCCTGGACTGTTTGTGGTTCCTGGCTTCAGTCCTGCCTCCTCTCTGGCTGTTACATTTTGGGAGTGAACCAGGGGATGGAGCACTCTCACGCTCAGCTCTGTGTGTATGTGTGTGTCTGCGTCTCAAACTAATATATAACATTTAAAATGAGGAGGATCTTGAGATTGATCCCTGGCTTTTCTGATATCTACAGATTGTCCACATTCCATTGCTCAAGCTTCTCTCTCTTTCAAAGCGACCATAGCTGGATAAATCCTTTCCCCATCATGTTAATCTGACCATCAGTTTTGTCTTCTAATTTTACAGGCTTGTGATTACATTGGGCCCACTCTATAACCTGAGATTATCACTCCATATCAAGACCAGTTGATTAGCAACCTCAATTTCATTCCAACCCTATTTTCCCTTGATTGGGACTTGGACACTATTGGGGACCAGTATTCTACTGACTACAGTTCCCTTCCATTAGATGCAAACAAGAGCTAATACAATTGCAGTTGTTTTACATTAGAACATGTAAATGTTTACTCAGTGGTGAATGGTTTTGTAAGACAAAGATTTTTCTTCGTCTACTTATTGGAGTTCTGCATTTTTTGCATTTTTTTATGTAAACTATACCTTTAACACATGTTGATCATTTCCAGTTTCTTTCTTTTTTTAAAGATTTATTTTATTTATTTGAAAGACAGTTACAGAGAGAGGTAGAGACAGAGAGAGAGGTCTTCCATCTGCTGGTTCACTCCCTAGTTGGCCGCAATAGCCAGAGCTGAGCTGATCGGAAGCCAGAAGCCAGGAGCTTCTTCCAGGTCTCCCACATGGGTGCAGGGGCTCAAGTACTTGGGCCATCTTCCACTGCTATCCCAGGCCATAACAGAGAGCTGGATTGGAAGTGGAGCAGCCAGGACTAGAACCAGCCCTCATATGGGATGCCAGCACTTCAGGCCAGGGCTTTAACCCGCTGTGCCACAGCGCCAGCCCCCATTTCCTATTTCTTCTCAAGAAGAAAGGTTTTAAAAACAGCAGCAATGTACACAGATATTTTCATGATTTTCCTATTATTTTGTTACTTAAATCTAGTTCAAGTGCCCTTTAGAAAAAATGGTTTTTCCCCGTCTTTCCTGATATTCCAACTTGCTTTTTAGAGACAAAATGTTTTGTACTAGTATTAATCAATTTATGTAAGGTTGAACAAAATTAAATACTTTTGATAACAGGCACCGATGGCATCAGCAATTGCAGTTGGTATTGTTTTGCACAGTGCTTACCCATTGAAAGCACAGGTGTGCAGACAAATGGGAGATGCAGGGACAAATAGGCACAAGTACTCACCGTATGGTGCTGAAGAGGTAGAAATTGTCAAGTTGGTCAAGTGGAGATTGATTCAAGAAGCCTCCGCTCTAATGGGAACTACCATTTTTGCACACTTACTACACACACTAGGTACTGTGTGGTATGTTTATATGCATTCTATCTTTTCATTGTTTTAAGATTGATTGATTTATTTAGAGTCAGATTTAGAGAGAGGAGGGCAAGACAGAGAAATTGCTATCTTCCATCTGCTGGTTCACTCTCCAGAGGGCTGCAGCAGCCAGGGCTGGACCAGGATGTGGCCAGGAGGTTCACCTGGGTCCCCCACTAGGGTGGCAAGGGCCCAAGCACTTGAGCCACCTTCTGCTGCTTTCCCAGACCATTAGCAGGGACGTGATTGAAAGCAGAGCAGCCAGGGCATGAACCAGAGCCCTCATGGGATGTTGGCATTGCAGGCAGCTTTACACACGACCCCACACTGCCAGCCTCACATTCTGTCTTTTGATCATTGTTATGAACATTTGAGGAAAGAACTTGATGAGAGAAATAATTCCCCAGTAGTCAAGTGGCTAGTAGGAAGCAGACATAGAATTTCCATTCACATATCTGACTGCAGCAGTTAACCAAACAAGTCTTCTTGCCACTGCGTTATTCACTTGATCAAATACAAGGCCACATGAAGATGATTTGTGTGGACATGTCAGCTACGTCCACGGCTTGGTCATGGTTGAAGCTTAATCATACTTGGCTCTTCCAGATCTGTGATAGAAACTAATTATTAACCAGAAACAATTGATTTAGTATAGCAAGCACAGTGTTGATGAAATCTTGTGATGTACTTCACAGAATAACAGCCACTGTTTCTTGAATACTCACTGTGTGCCAGACTGTGGGTCAAGCCCTTAGCATTTATTTTCTCCTTCAGCCCAATGCCCAGAGCCATCCTATGAAGTAGGTGTTGCTAACTGTTTTCAGAGTTAGGTTAACTAAGCAAAGAGAGCTTAAATTGTTAGCTCCAGGTCACAGAGCTGGCATGTGGTAGAGCTCTTCAGGGATTTGAATCCAGCCTTATCAGATCATAAAATCTAGTTCTTGAAAATCTTTCTCTGGGGCCCATGTTATGGCACAGCAACTAATCTGTCCATATCAGAATCTGCTTCAAGTCCTGGCTGCTATGCTTCCAATCTAGCTCCATGCTAATGTGTCTGGGAAGGCAGAAGAGGGTGGTATAAGAATGTGGACCCCTGGCACCCACGTGGGACTCTTAGATGGAGTTCCAGGCCCCTGGCTTTGGCCTGGACCAACCCCAGCCATTGCGACCATTTGACGTAGTAGATGGACGATCTCGCTGTTGTCTCACTTTCTCATGCGTGTCACACTCTCCATTTCAAATAAATAAGTAAATCATTTGTTTAAAAAAAATGAGTCTGGTGTGTGCGGCACAGTGGGTTAAGCTATGGATGGCAATGCTGGCGTCCCACATGGGGACCAATTGGGGTCACAGCTGCTCCATTTCTGATCTAGCTTCCTGATGATATGCCTAGGAAGGCAGCCGAAGATGACCCAAGACTTGGGCTCCTGCCATGTATGCGGGAGATCTGGGGAAGCTTCTGGCTTCAGTCTGGCCCAGCCTTGGCCATTGTGGCCATTTGGAGAGTGAAAACCAGCAGATGGAAACTGTCTCTCTCCGCCCCCACCCCTTGCCTGTTCCCCCCACCTCTGTAACTCTGCCTTTTAAACAAATAAATAAATCTTTTTGAAAAATGAAAAATGAATCTTACTCTGAGGAGCGAAGTAAGGTGGACTAATATTGTTCGGAAAAAAATTGACAAAATTTCACCAAATTTAAAATGTGAGATCAGTTCCCATCAGTAACGTCTCACACGCTACCTATTGTTTTCATTTTATTCCTATCTCCTTCAAAAGCCTGTTCAGCCTGTAGACGTAGAAATTACGTGGGAGCTGTCTGTATGATTCATCAATGCCTGTTTAGAGTAAATTCTAAATAATAGGTTGCATGAATGTTTTGTAGGTCTGCCATTTATGTTAAAATTCCAGAATAATTAATTATTTGAGACCCATATTGAGATGAAAATATGTTTTTGGAGGTAGAATAATTCTTTGTTGGTTACCTATAGTTTTCCCATTTTTGAAGGAAAGGAAAATGAAAAAGAGATTTTCTGGGGAACTCTATACAGCATTTGTGTAGAAAGCTCATATTGTTATAGAGAATTGGTATGGATAGTATTTTGAGAGAGAAGTTATGACTTTATAGGGTAAGGCACTGCCACAGAAACTCTTTTGATTACTTGGGTGAAAAGCCTTCCTTTTTTTTAAAAAAAAAAAAAAAAAGGTTTATTTATTTTTTGAGTGACAGAGTTAGAGGAGGGACAGAGATCTTCCATCCATTGGTTCACTCCTGCAACACTAAGGGCTGGGCAAGGCCAAAGCCAAAGCCAGGAGTTTCATTCAGGTCTCCAATATGGGTGGCAGGGGCCCAAGCACTTGGGCCATCATCTGCTGCTTTCCCAGGCTATTAGTGGTATCTGGATTGGAAGTGGAGCAGCTGGGACTTGAACCTGTGCCATATGGGATGCTGGCCCTGCAGAAGGTGGCTTAACCCACTGTGCCACAGCCCTGGCCCTGTGAAAGACCTTCTTTAAAAACAAGCTAGCCAGTCCTTTTTTTTTTTATTCCCAGAGGCTGGGTCTCTAACAGGAGCAGGGAATGTTCTGCCCCCAGGCTGTATGAGGCACACAAAATCACTCAGCCAGGTCCTACCATGGCAACTGCCTGCAGGACTGGAAATTCAATAAATCTATAGCAGGCTAATTTTTAAGTTGATGGTTTTGCCCATGAATGGTGTTATAAATATGCAAATTGCCTTTGGCAGATGAAAGGTTCCCCACACGCAGTCTGGTACTTACTCAAGGCTGTCAATGGCTTCAACCTTGGATCCCTCTTTCATGGACCCCTGAGCCATCACCAGCAAGGACCCCTCGAAACACAAAAACAGCAAGCAGGCTGGTTCAAGGTCCTCTTCCTTCCAGGGAGTTTGGAGTTGATCTGGTTTAGTCACTTAAACTCAGGATTTAATTTTGTTTGATCGAAGACTTCTGAGGCAGCTTCCCTTTTCTCTTTATGGTAATACTGCTGTGGGTCTTGCTGCTCTGAAGATACGGACAAAAAAGACAGACAAAGGAAGTGAGGAGGAGGAGCGCTTACCCTTCCAGGCTTTCATGATCCTCTTGTGAGAGCACCAAGCTCTGGCTACGTGGGTCCTCTTTGGTCTGTGTTCAAGGACGCCTTGGATCTTCCTGTCTCATTCGCTTTGTACTCATCTCCTTCCTCACAGTAGGGAATGAGCTCCAGAAAGCAGGACCACTGTCTTTAGCACATTTGCCCCTGTTCCCAGAAAATCACCTGGGTTTTGTAATCACTCACATACTTGTTTGGAGGAAGGAAAAAAAAAATGAGTGCACACATTTGTGAATTGAGATTTCCTGGAGAGGAGCATAATTGACAGGAAAATTAGGACCAGGAATGGACATACTTTAATACAAATGAAATGACTTATGTGGGAGAAGAGGATTTTCTACACTTTGATTCCATCTTGATTTTTTCTGTTTCAAAGATGTATTTATTTGAAAAGAGAGGGAGGGAGGGAGGGACAGGAAGAAGGAGGGAGGGAGGAGATAGAGATGGGGGGATAGAGAGAGAGAGGAGGAGGAGAGAAAGAAAGAGAGGGAGAGAGAAACAGAGGGAGAGAGAAAGAGAGATCTTGTTGGTTTACCCCCAAATAGCTACAATTTGTGAGGTTGGGATGGGCCAAAGCCAGAAGCTTGGAACTCCATCTGGGTCTCCCATGTGGATGGCAGGGGCCTAAGTAATTGAGCCATCTTCCACTGCTTTCCCAGGTACAATCCCAGCTGGGTAGCAAGCAGAGCAGATGGTATTTGAACCTGCGTTCACAGGGGATGCTGTAGTCACAGGCGGCAGCTTAACTTGATGCACTACAATGCTGACCCCTGCCATGATTGTCAAGTTCAGTGTCAAGTCGTGTCAGCTTGATACAGTAGATGTCTCCTTTCCCCATTTAGATCTGTGTTCAATGGTATCACCCATTCCCAGTATAGTATGGTTGAAAAAAAAATCACTAGACTTGGAGTTGAAGGGGCAAAGTTCATATCTTCTAATGGTAATTTTCTAGCTATGAGATTTGGAGCAAATCACTTAAGCTTCTCTGTGTAATGAGGTTTGTAATGCTTTTGCCTCCTATTGTGAAATCAGAGCTAAGTCTCCTTTTTGAGAGGAGAAGTGTGAAATAGATCTTTATTTCTATCTTCCCATATCTCCATCTCCATTTCTCTTTTGGTTCAGCCTTGATGAAAGAAATCGTAAGTTAAGCAGGGGATTTTGTGAAGGCAGAAAGTGATCCCAAGGACCTAAGGTTTTTTTTTTTTTTTTTTTTATTCAGGTGCTATGATGTGTAGCGTGTCTCTTTATAAACCGGATAGAGAAGGATACAGAATATTTAAACGTTGGGAATGAAATAGGTGGAAAAGATTCCAGGTAAAATGAAATTTGATTATGCTCAGTTCATTTTCATGAGTTAAATCATCTCCCCATGTTTTCTCATGCTCAGGATAAAGAAGATAAACCTTTTCAGAGCCAACAAACTCTTGGGCTGCATAGACTTGCTTAATCTTAATTTAGGATCCAACTTTTATCTCTAGGACTTGTGTTAGCTCCAGGATTACAAAATGTGTTTTAGAGTCTATGTATCGTAAAACTCTATTGCAGGAAAAATGTTCATGAAATTCATCTTATCCCTTGTATTTATGGTAAATATTAACTTCCTCCTCCGTCATCTTTTTTCCTTTGTAATTTGTAGTGAGGAAGAAAGCAGTTCAGTTTTTATTCAAGACATGACTCTAATGTGTCACAGTAATCCAATTATTGCCAGGGTCCATTAATCTGGGTTACCATGCAGGCTTGTAAAAATCAAATAAAATGATGGCCCCCCAAATGCTTTCAAAACTGTGAAATGCAAACAAACAGGTAGGATATTGGGTAATGCTGTCCATGGCCTAAGCTTGGAGAAAAGGTGGTGGAAAAAGAAGTGCTAATATTTACCAGCCTTGACCTTTGGAAGAAACCAGGGGACTTTACATGAATTATTTCACTGAGTGTTACAGCAATCCTCAGGGATCAAGGCCTCTGGAAGCCCTTGTATTGGAAAGGTTATGACTTAACTTCCAAATTCCGTCTTGTAAAGTTCAAAATAATCAACAAATTCTATCAGCATGAAGGGATGTTCAACAAACTTGTCTCGCCCCATGATTATTATTCAGACATTTTCACATTGAAAAATATCTATTTCATAGGAAAAAAATGCTCTGTCTTTGTGGGTGCCATAACCATGTACTTAATATTGCTCCTGGGGACTCTAGTATTGGATTTATGCATCTTTCAGATGATGTAAATTAAATAGTAAAACCCACTCAAACTTGTTTCTGACTAATCACCTTTCTGTCTAACCACCTTAACTCAAAATTTTTTTAAAGAGCTTGGACATGGTCTAAGGTTGATTTTTTTTTTTTTTTTCAATTCCAAGTTTGGCCAAGTGAACAATTAACAAGGGAAACAAATGGAACCACACAGCAAATTAAGACACGCCTCAGGCAACCAGCACACTGTTAACTCCCATCTGCCTAGCTCAGGTCTCCGAGGTGCAGTGCAGTGGCAGAGCGCGGGTGTGCTATTTATTTTATGTATTTTGTTTTGTTTTGTTTTCCTCCCTGAGGATCCGCGTCCTTCCTTATGAAGGCCTGACATAAGATTAGGACCCACTTCCCGAGTGCAACCACAACGTGCGTGCACAGCTCACGGCTGAGTCCCCAGTGCACAGATCTAATTTGGGGCGCATGCTCCCTAATGTATTTTTTTTTGCTTTCCTAACGCCAGTCCTCAAGTGGGTGCCTGCACACAGCACGCATCTGCAGACCCTGCTTGGCATTGATGATGGGGGCTGAGAGAATATTCTTGGAAGACGTAGGAAAAAGAAGCCTGTTTGTTTCTGTAGGGTCATAAAGAACCTTGCAAGGTGCCTCTTTCTGGAACACAGGTGCAGTTTGTCCTTGTAGGCTTCCTTTTGAGTTTATTCGGCACCTGCTCTGGCAAAGCAGTCAGCATTTCTCTCAAGTCGGAGCCTGAAGCGCTGCAGATGAGCTGTTTCCTTCTGTTTCAGATGAGGTTGTTGGACTTGATCCCTTGGAGGTCTCCTCTGCCGTTGACACCTGTGAGATTCGCGTTCTGGGGAAATCTCCCAGATTTTCTGCTGCGTGTGTAGGCAAGGTACTCACCTCTGACGACCTGGGCAAATGCCTGGAACCATCAGAACTGTCTTTTCAGATGTAGGTTTCAAGCCTCTGTAGGATCCAGGACTTCATCGGCCTAGAAGCCAATGCTGCACCAGTTCTCATAGCTGCTCATGGTCTCTTTCGCCTCCGGCCACTCGTCTGACTCTTCTTCCTGGTTCATCATGCTCCCTGCTTCTTGCATAAGCTTGCATATTGGGTTGGCCTTGAGGTGCAATGGACCAAGCTGCCCAGGTGGGAGATAGGAACAGATTCTGTCTCCTGGCTTTGTCCTGGCCCAGCCTCCACTGTTAGAACTGAGGAATGAACCGGAGGATGGAAGATCTTTCTCTTTCTTGCCCCCAGCTCCCCTTACTCTGCTTTTGAAATAAATACATTTGAAAAAATGCTAACACATGGTGGATGAGACTCTTGCCTTTGCTGCTCTGTGGGTGGTGCACTCCTCGCCAGGTCTTGTCCTGTCCAAGTCTTTCTCCACGGTGCGGGCCTTACCTCCAGTGTCACTGTCACAGAATCTTCTCCAGTTCCTGATGCCTGATGATACGTTCTTGCCCACCAATCATCTTAAATGGTCTTCACAGTTATTAAATAAAGCTGAAATGGTGTCCTTTATTTGTTCTCTGTTTTCATTCTAAGAGTATATGGCAGTAGATAAGACCTTGGCTCATTTGTTATCGTATCACTCATAGCTAGGAGAGGGTAAAGTTGTCCAACAAATATAGGTGAAATGAATGAATACACAACAACACATCAGCTCATACGTAATACGTACACACCACTTAATTTTGTGCTAGATACTGTCCTAGGTGTTTTGTTTTTAATGTATCGATTGAGCTCTTAAGTCAGCCTTATGAGATGGATACAATTATGATACCCACTAACAACCTGGGAAATTGAGGAATGAAAAGGCTGGATTACTTGCCTAGAGTTTTAGTTTTAATTTATTTATTTTCTTTATCTGAGAGGGGAAGGAGAGAAAGAAGGAGATAGAGAAACATAAACCTATCGATTGATCAGTCGGTTGGTCTTCTATCCGTTGATGTACTCCCCAAATACAGGAATAGCCAGTTCTGGGCTAAACTGAATCCATGAGCCAGTCAAGATCTCCCATGTGGGTGGCAGGGACCCAAGTACTTGAGCCGTAACTTGCTTCCTCTCAGGGTGTGTCAGCAGGAAACCTGAGCAGATGTGGATCTGGGACTAACCCCCACAACTCTGGTGTGGTGACTTATCCCCTGAACCAAGCACTAGCTCTGGCCAAATGCCTCAAGGGCATGGCTGAATGAACTCGTCTCTGGCCGTGGTGTTGTCAGGGTGGAGCTTGAGTAACCATCTGCAAATATCACTGACAAATGTGTTCCGGAAACTTGGAGTTTGCTTTGTTGTGATTGTCCCTACTAAAGTGACAAAGCCCGTAGTTCCTATGGCAGGTAATTAACAAAGCCTATTTAGAAGTCAGCATATGCAATTCTCTACACGTCTTCCGCCCCTGGAGAAGCAGAGCAAGGGTTATAGCAGAACCCAGTCCGACACTGCTTAGCAAGCACCTGAGACTGCTGGGCCTGAAAGGGTTCTTTTCATTTTTACAAATCACACCCTTAAGCCCTGTACAATTAGGAAAATACCCCCAACCTGTTAAGATTAATAAAGTAAGTATTTTACAAGCTGATTTTCTTTCTTGAGTATTAGAATGAGTGATTTCCAGCAACACGAACCCTTCTGCCTTTATTGAAATATTAAAACCTATAAATAATTTATATGGAGCCGGAAACTCACAGAAGATATGAAATCTTCAGAACATTACATATATAAATTATACACTCTATTTGATTCAAGAAGTTTGATGTGTTAGGAAATATCCCTCTCATCCGTCCATGTTCAGCACACCCTTCATGGAATTTGGGGTGGGGAAAGATGTCAAAGTGAATAACAGAGAAAGAAGCTAGGATTCCAGACCACCAGCTTTAGCAAAGGACAAAATCAACTATTGTCCTCAAATGGGCCAGATAAATATATCAGGAAAACACATGCATTTTTATGGAGGCCATAATACAAGTGTTACTGCTATAATAAAACATTCAAGCAAGACTCCACCTTGCTGCTTTCCCTTTCCCAATCCCATGCATTTCCTTTCTAAAGTTTTAATGTTTGAAGTTCCTAGTTTGGTGCTTGGTTCCCCTCTAGATTTTTTTTTGACAGGCAGAATTAAAGAGACAGAGTCAGAGACAGAGAGAAAGGTCTTCCTTTTCCGTTGGTTCACCTCCCAAATGGCCGCCATGGCCGGTGTGCTGCGCTGATCCGAAGCCAGGATCCAGGTGCTTCCTCCTGGTCTCCCATGCGGGTGCAGGACCCAACCACTTGGGCCATCCTCCACTGCACTTCCAGGCCACAGCAGAGAGGTGGACTGGAAGAGGAGCAACCAGGACAGCATCCGGTGCCCCAACCGGGACTAGAACCCGGGGTGCCAGTGCCGCAGGCGGAGGATTAGCCTAGTGAGCCGTGGCGCTGGCCTCCCTTCTAGATTTAAGCTCGCAGAGGACAGGGTTGCCATCTGGTGTGTCCAGCAAGCACAGCTGTGTTAACTTGGGCTTGTTACCGAGTATCGCTGTGCCTCAGAATTCTCATCTGTACATTAGAGATCGTGAAAGTACGAGCAATTAGCCTATGGAGAAGTACTTCAAAATGTTCACAGGAAAATGGAAATAAAAGAGGTTTATTTCAGTCAAAAATTTGAAATCCACACATAGTTTTTCATAATACGCATTTCCATGAACTTTATTTTTTTAAAAGATTTATTTTATTTATTTGAAAGACAGAGTTACAGAGAGAGGTATAGAGACAGAGAGAGAGAGAGATCTTCCATTCGCTGGTTCATTCCCCAGATGGCCGCAACGGCCAGAGCTACGCCAATCCCAAGTCAGGAGCCAAGAGTTTCCTCCGGGTCTCCCCACGCTGGTGCAGGGGCCCAAGGACTTGGGCCATCTTCTGCTTTCCCAGGCCACAGCAGAGAGCTGGATTGGAAGAGCTGGGGCTAGAACTGGCACCTACATAGGATGCTGGCACTTCAGGCCAGGGCTTTAACTCACTGTGCCACAGTGCCGGCCCCTCCATGAACTTTTAAAAATTTGTTTCATTTCTTAAAATTTTTGTCTACTATGTATTTTTATGGAGTATGGTTGCAATATTTTAACACATATATGCAGAGCAAACTGATCCACCCAGGCAACCAGACTTTCCTTTTCCTTTCCATGACTTTCTTGAAAACCCCTGTGGACACATCAACCCACACAGTATGCTGAACATGGCCCAGACCCTCAGCCTGAAACTCAATGTTTTAACTATCGTTTTCACTAGAATTTAAGTTCTATGAGAGAAAAGGCTTTCTAAGTTTTGTTTGTTGATGATGCTTCCCTAACGCCTATAGCAGTGTTGGGGACATAATGGGCACCTGGTTAATAATTCTTGAATAAATTAGTTACTAGATTAGTATTTCAGATCCTTTGTAATCAGAGTTTGCTGTTGGCTTGCAGTATGGCGGAGGATGCATATGCACACACACTCCCAACCCCTTTCTTTTCATGCCTCTTAGTGTAAACGTTTGATTAAGTGCCTTGGCCAGCTATTGCGAGGACAACCAAGCAGCACCAGGCGTGCTCATAGCAACTGACATCTGGGGAGGTTGTCCATGTGCTGTCAGCTCTCAAACGCCTTTGAATTCTTCCTCTGGCCAGGTCCCCAGATGTTTATACTCTGGATCAAAGCCACACCTTGCTTTCATTTTGCAAGGGGGCAGTGTAACTTATTGTAGCAAGGATTGCAGTTGGGAAGTAAATGGCCCCTCACCTTAAATGCCAATTTATTGTTCCCTCTCTGTCACACTTGATTAAAATACGGAGTTTGCCTCCAAGGCTGAAATTAGCTTTTCATTTTGACTGACTGCCATCCAGGTCTGAAAAATAGCAGCTCGTTTGTTTCAATATTTACCACATCCACTCAGAAGAGGTTTACATTATTGCCAATTAGGACTTAATTGTTATCCATAACTCAAACATTTGCTGGCTGTTCCAAAGGAAAAGCCATCCTTCTGCTCACCCCGTCCTGACTGCTGCAGCCCTTAGACCCTTGCAGCAGGAGTGGGGGGTTCTCTCCTGTAACATGAGGCTGGCTGAGGATCACATTGTTTGCATCTGGTTGCTTCAGGGGTGGCTGTGGGTGAGCTCTAACTGCTCTGTTAGATGGGAGTTGCTGACACCTGTGTGCTGGGCACCTGTGCTTCTGCTGCCCAGTCTGCATTCACCAGATGTCTGATTTGACGCTGGAGACTTTCTTAGTGGCTTGGGTTATTGCATGACCTCCTAGCTGGCTTCCACTGTATGTTCTCAGCCTAACAGTTCTCAAGGCAGAGTGTTCCTTTTAGGGTATGTCTGATTGTGTGACTCTGTTTCTAAGCCTGCAATGCCTGCTCATCAACCTCAAGGTAGAGGCCGGTGTCTCTGCAGAGAGTGACAAGCCCTGCAAACATCCATCCCATCCCCACTTGCCGATCCCATCTGACATCCTACTAGACCCTCATACTCCGCTCCCTTTGCTCTGGTGTCCCTGCTGCATCTCCATCATGCAGGTGCTTGCCCGCTTCAGCGTCTCTGTACTGCTCCCTTCCTCTGTCTGGAACAGTTTCATTCCAGGAAGCCCGTTGGCCCAAACGTGGCTCCATACAACTGCACTTTAACCTAGCTCGATGTATAACCAGGCCATAACCTAACTTGTGACAAGGACCTGTGTCTCAGCTCAGCCCAAATGCTAAGCTGTTCAAACCCCTGTCCACATATGATAGACACAGACTGTCACCCAACAGGGCAGTCTCTGTGCCTCAACTCCTTTTCTGGCTATAAATACAGCCTGTTCTTGAGGTGTGGTGGCGCATTCTCAACCATTTGAGATTCTGTTTGCTGCCAGGTGTTAGAATTAAAAAAAAAGAAAAAGCCAATTAAGATCTGTGACTAGATTTGGTGTAATTTTCTCTTTCAACATTCTAGAATCATCCTGTATAAGAATGCAATTTCCCAACATCCGGTGACTTTACTCTGCTTTCTCATTTGCCTCATCTGTCCCCACTTGATTTACTATAATTTGCTTATTTTCTGTCACCCCCAAAAGATGGCAGCTCCAGGAGATGAGGGATGAATTACATTTTTTTAAGATATTTTATTTTCAACTTTAAATTTTACTTACATATTTGAGAGGCAGAGCCCTGCAATGACTGGGGCTCAAACTGGGAGCTGGGAGCCCAGTCCAGTTCCCCGATGTGGGTGACAGGACGGCAGCTGCTTGGACCATCAATGGGCTGCCTGGAAGGTCTGCTTTAGTGGGCGGCTGGAGCCAGAGGCTGAATCCAGACTCTCAGCCATCATCTGCGCTGCTAGGCTCAATGCCTGCTTCCTTCGATTCATTTTTGTAGCCCAGTGTTGTCACTCTCTCTTGCTTTCTGTTCATCTCATGTTGGACTTGTTCAGGCACCAGTACCCATTTGCTGCCCCACCCTGGCTTCCCAGAGCCCATCAGCAACTCCTTCCTCCGTGTGATGCTTCAGGTGGCAAAACACTGTGTCCTCTGCGGGTGTTTTCCCACCTGGTGCATTCCTCTCTGTGCTTGTAGCCCTGGGCTCATCCACTCTCAGACATCGTAGTACTTCGACATCAAGCTTTTCTTTGTTGTTGCTGTATTCAAATGTGTATCTCCGTGGTGGAACTTTAGGTGGCACGTCAAAGTTCAGAGTTTGCGCAGATGCTTAGGTAATACAAATTTCTTAGGGAAAACTGACTCTTATCTTTTCCTAAAAGTTGGACAGTCAGGTCAATCTCTTCCTGGCCCTACTGCCTAGAGCTGAGACTCGTCTTCCCTTTGACAAGGCACAGGTTCTCAGAGACCCAGCGGGGTCTCTTCCTTCATTTATGTGTTCTGTGGCCACTGTGAGTCCTCAGCACTCTATTGGAGGTGTCTCAGACTTGGTTTGCAGATGAGTCGGAAGCCCTTGTGCTGTACCTCAGGAACTGTGCCCCAATTCAGCGTCCCCCTCCAATATGCACAGGTGGCTCATCCCAGCATGAGCCTGGTGAGTCTAAAGTTCTTTCCTGTTCGTATAATCTTGGAACTTCCTGCGCTGAAGCGTGTTTAGGAAGTACCATTGCCAAGTCCAACCTCAGGGTTGTAGGTCTCTGACACTGTCAGGTGATTCAAGCGTGCAGCTGGGTTTGAGGGTTGCAGTGGTAGCATTCTTTGCTGACTTCTGCAGGGGACAGTAATCAGCTATGGTGGGCTGGGGTGGACTCAGCCAAAGGATGAAGCCTAAGATGACTCTGAGACCTTGAGATGACCTTGAGAGTGTCCCATTCAGCAGGATCCTGGACCCTCTCCATCTGGGGGAGGTAGCAGCTCCCATTGGCTGAAGCTTCCCTGGGGCTCTTTTTGTTCTTAGCAGAAAGATAAAAGGGTACGAGGCATGAAGGGTAGAGAAGGAAATGGAACAGGACCAGAGGAT
The DNA here is from genome assembly GCF_051225735.1 of Oryctolagus cuniculus. NCBI lineage: Eukaryota > Metazoa > Chordata > Mammalia > Lagomorpha > Leporidae > Oryctolagus > Oryctolagus cuniculus. The sequence continues at coordinate 5,936,150 of NC_142877.1, forward strand.
GCTCTCCCTTCCCTACTGGGGGCCTCAGGAGATGTAACTTCGAGGCATCATCATCTCTGCATTTGATTTTTAAAGCCTTTATTCTGAGCAAGTCTGCTCTGTAACTAGGGAGTCGAGCTCAAAATGTTTACTTGCTATTACTCACCCAACGTTACCAGTAACTGAGCGCTGTGATGGCTTCTTAGTCTCCGAGTTAAAATTTATAGTGCCCTCCTAAGATGATCCATGACTGTCAGATCTGTTTCAGGAAGTGTCATTAATGACAAGTCCCCACGTCCTCAGGACTCGGAGAGAGAGCTCACCGATCTTCAGGGACCTGGGAGCTGGCGGGCACCCTCAAGTCCTGCCAGCTGGGCTTCCATCTAAAGCAGACAGTTTATTGCAGGCGAATTTCAGAAAACTCTCCTTCTGAGACTGTGGTCCTTGCTGTGAAGTGCTTCAACCCGCTCTAGGGCTGTGGAAGAGGAAACTTTCAAATATCTTTATGTTAACAGATTTTTGTAGTGGGCCACAATTCACAGGAAAACCTGCTTAGGGCCCAAGCCTCGAGAGCGATCAATGGGACGAGGAGAAGAAAAGCTGCCTGCATTTGATTAGCTGCGGGTCTGTGACGGATGGCGCCAGCACCTGTGAGTGTGGCATGGCTGCTTCGTTTCAGACGGTTTCATGTCAGAGCATCATTCTTCGCTGCAAAACTTTGTCAAGATTGTTTTACCGAGAGCACTTGCTGAAAAACCTTTCCAGAGGAAAAGGCCGATCACGTCCCGAGAGCAGTACAGCAGCCACTTAGAGACACAGCACTTTGATTATATTCTTTGAGAGAGAGAGAATTGGATTTTAACTACTATTCCAAATCCCTCACCTGAGGGGTAGAATTATAAGAGAACTCTGCATCACCCTGGTTATTACTACATATTGTGGACCAGGGCAAAATTAAATATTAGGTTATTCATCAAAGATGGCTCGTTATTTTCATTAGGGCATGCAATATGTGGCTTATTAGCACAAATCAGAATGTAGTGGGTCTGTTTATTGGCTTTGGCCCGAGGGCTTCTCCTAATGGTTTTGGCAACAGATGAGTATCCCTAAATTTGCTCCTCCTTTGGGCTCCTTCCAGGAAGTGAGTCAGCTTTGGAAGGAAGCTTTCTCAGGGAATCTCCTTCTGTCCTTGGGTCATTGTTACGGAAGAGCTTGCTGGCCGGTGGGGTAAGCCTCAGAATAATCTTCTAAGTTATTTGTGTGTCTGCAATAATGAAATAAAACTGCATTTTATTTTTTTATTTTTGACAGGCAGAGTGGACAGTGAGAGAGAGACAAAGAGAAAGGTCTTCCTTTTGCCGTTGGTTCACCCTCCAATGGCCGCTGCGGCCAGTGCGCTGCGGCCAGCGCATCACGCTGATCCAAAGGCGGGAGCCAGGTGCTTCTCCTGGTCTCCCATGGGGTGCAGGGCCCAAGCACTTGGGCCATCCTCCACTGCACTCCCGGGCCACAGCAGAGAGCTGGCCTGGAAGAGGGGCAACCAGGACAGAATCCGGCGCCCCGACCGGGACTAGAACCCGGGGTGCCGGCGCCGCAAGGCGGAGGATTAGCCCAGTGAGCCGCGGCACCGGCCTAAAACTGCATTTTAATCTAAATCAATGCTCTTAGCTCCCCCGTGAAGAGTGCTGCTGAACAGAGGAACCACAGTGCTAGTGGACATGTGACAAGCATCTCCCTTCCCTCTCGCCGTCTCCTACCTTCCATTCTCTCCTCTCTGCCTCCTTTCTCTCTGTCTCTTCCTCTCCCCTCTTTTCTTTCTTTCTCTCTCCTTCCTTCCTTCATTTCTGTCCTTGTTTTGTTTACCCAGTGAATTCTTTGGAAATGACACTCGGCTCCCTGCCCAAGAGGTAGCTACCCATGGCCCAGCATCTGGTTACAACATGACTCTGCCACCGTGTCACAGTCAAATTGTTCAAACATGAGCGTTTTACTCTTTTTTAAAAAATACTTTAATATTCCATTTTGCTACTTCCATTGACTTTTTTTAAAAAAGATTTATTTATTTGAAAGTCAGAGGCAGAGAGAGAGAGGTCTTCCATCCACTGATTCACTCCCCAAATGGCTACAACAGCTGGAGCTAGGTTGATCTGAAGGCAGGAGCCAGGAGCTTTTTCCAAGTCGCCCAAGCACTTGGGTCATCTTCCACTTCTCTCCCAGGCCATAGCAGAGTGCTGGATCAGAAGTGGAGCAATCAGCCGATGCCACGGCTCACTAGGCTAATCCTCTGCCTTGCAGCGCTGGCACAACGGGTTCTAGTCCCAGTCGGGGCGCCACATTCTGTCCTGTTGCCCCCCTTCCAGGCCAACTCTCTGCTGTGGCCTGGGAGTGCAGTGGAGGATGGCCCAAGTGCTTGGGCCCTGCACCCCATGGGAGACCAGGAGAAGCACCTGGCTCCTGTCATTGGATCAGCGCAGTGCGCTGGCTGCAGCACGCCGGCCGCAGCGGCCATTGGAGGGTGAACCAACGGCAAAGGAAGACCTTTCTCTCTCTCTCTCACTGTCCACTCTGCCTGTCAAAAAAAAAAAAAAAAAAAAAAAGTGGAGCAACCAGGACTCAAACGAACACTCATATGGGATGCTGGCGCTGCAGATGGCGGCTTTACTTGCTACACCACAGCACCGGCCCTGAGCACTTTACTCTTTTTGGGCATATGAATCATTTATGATGGATTTTGCATTTGGGGACAAAAAGAAGAAACTGTTTACTGTAATAAAAATGAAAAAACTGTCCAAATAATAACAGTGTTGCATATATTAATCCAATGAATACTATTGAGTGCATCCAGGTATTAGGCATGCCCAATGAAGATCTCTGCTTCATAGAGCCCAAGGGTGTGCCAGTGGAACAACTTGGGTGAAACAAGCAAAAACGAGACCTGATTTGTAGCATTTGCCAATTTCCGTGGTGTCAGTATTCCTGCCATGACCGATTTCAAGCTTGAAGTATATCAACTGGCTCTCAGAATTCCTGCGTATTTGACCATCAGCCCTCCTGAGCCTAATAAGGGAGCATCATTTGAACACTGCATGGAGCCCACACTCTATGGTGAGAAGATAGAAGTCACAGAGGTACAGGGATAGATGAACAGGACATTTTCAGATTTTAATAAATGCCCAGGAGTAAATGAGGAATGGGATAGGTTCACAGTAAGTGAGAGTTGAAAGGTCTGGGAGCCAAATATCCTACTCAGAAGATACACAGCCAGGAGATATTAGCTAGGGAAGTCTTCTCTTAGGAACACCTGTTTCAACTGAGCTTTGTTGATGGAGTGAGAAGCTTTTATGCAAAGTGCATGCCAGGCAGAGGGCACAGCAAACACAGAGGAGAGGTGGCAGGAAAGAACTCAGTGTGTTTGGGAAGTAAGTCAGCCTGTTTATGTTTGAGGTGGGAGGGGTCTCAGGAGCTGTTCCACCTTGTTCAGGGAGGGGATGATAGAGGGGAACAGGGAAGACGAGGGGAGGAAAGAGGCAGAGACCCATAAAAGATCCAGATGACTAATGGAGGGAGATTCTCAGTGTTTGGGTTCTTCATTTTGGGTATCTCTGAGGCTCAATTGATTTTCAGTTTGAGGTCTGTAAGTATCAAATACCTTTAATGACAAATTTCTGCTTTGGTTTATAATTTAGTGACTTGTTACCAAAAAAAAATTGTAACACAACTTAAAGTTTTGGATACATACACACACACACACAGATACCCACACACATATACTTCATTTTCCCCCAAGATTAAAAAATTCATAATAATCCTGTTGGCAGTGATGCATTTACAATATAAACTCTGCAGATGTATTTGTAGTGCCTAGAAGGGATGTTTTACATATCTGTGCTTGCCACAGTGCTTAGCACGGTTCACCTCACACCAAGGACTCGGAAAATAGTTGATAGAAGAATAAATAAGGGACTCAATTATGCTTACGGCAGTGGCTATCAAGTCTGAGTATGCATCAGAAATGGCCTTGTGAAAAATGCAGGTGAAAAGACCTTGTGCCCTGGGATTCTGCACCTCTGACAAGCAGCTCAGCCATCCTCAGGCAAGGAAACTGAGAACCAGGCTTCGGTGAGTGTGGCCTTAGCTGAACTGGCTGGGGAAGTGCAGAGCCAAGATCGAGACCTGCTCATCATGTCATTATTCAGGTGGCAAATTGGCCTGGCAGAAATAAAGCCAAGGGCTCCCGTTTGGCAGCTGAATTCATGGACTTTGGAACACTGTTGTCCCTTCGGTGGGCAACATTTACAAAACGCACAAATTAAGAGTGTGATGATCTCAGCTGCCCCCTCGAGGACTGACTTCTTGGTCATCTTAGGAAATTCATTGATCTGCCCTGTGCTACAATTTCTGCACTGACCATGTAGCGTCTTCACATAGGCCCCTTGTTTTCCATGGGTGATGGTTGACAGGATATTGTAGAAAAAGCAGCATCTCTTTATAAAAAAAATGATTATTTTGGAGGAAGGCATTTGGTGTAGCCATAATGGTGCTGCTTGAGACATCGTGTTCTAAGTTGGAATGCGTGGATTCAGTATCCAGATCCACCACGTAATCCGCTTCCTTCCAATGCACACGTTGTGAGGCACCAGATGATGTCTCAAGTGGCTGGGTCCTTGCTGTTCTGAGTTCCTGCTACCTGGCTTCAGCCTAGCACAGCCCCACCTGTGTGGGCAATTGCAGAGTAAATCAGTGGATAGGAGATTCTCTCTCTCTCTCTCTCTCTCTCTCTCTCTGAGTATATCAGTGAATGGAAGATTCTCTTTCTCTCTCTCTCTCAAATAAAATGAATAAATAAAATTTAAAATGATCATATGGTCTTAGCACGAAGTTCCCATTCCCTCTCAACCTCTGCGTCCTTACCTTTAGAATTCGAGAATGCGAGTGTTGGTCTATCGCCCTGTTGTCCAAGGGTAGAGCGTGAATCCCGGATAATTTTTGATAATAAGGGGACACAGTAAGTGTGTTAAAGAATGAAGGTGCATTTTTCCATTTTTTTAAAAAAAACTTTTTGGAAAATCTAAGGTGAAAGTCTCACTTTGTATTATTATGGCTTTATATCTTTAGTGTTGATAATTATCCCGTTTTTAGAAAATATAGGTTTGGAGTCAAGTTTTGGGTTGTACATACCTATATATTTAAATATCTAAGAACTTACATCTAAGAATTTTCCAATGGAGAGCCACAGATGCTACCCTGCACCCCCATGTTGGGACAAATCCAAATGCCTGGGAAATTCATTTGCATCTTCAAAAGAAAGTATATGTATATGACTAGGTGATGGAAAATAATTCACAAGTAAATTCCACAGAACATCTTTGGCAGAATAAAGGACTCATGAAGACAAAGGCTGCTTCATATTCAGTTGATTCAACTCTTAGTCCATTGGCAAGAACGGTGAGGCCATTGTATTTCTTGACCTCAGAATATGAAAAATTTAGATTAATAAGGGGAGAACTGTGTCTATTTTGGACACAAGGTAGATTCTCTTTTTTTTAAAGTTTTAAATTATTTTTAATAGAGAATTAATATACACATTTGCTGGTTTAAGCTACAAATGCTTGTGACTGTTGGCACTGGGCTGGGCCTGAAGCCAGGAGCTAGGAACACAATCCAAGGTTTTCTTGTAGGTGGCGTGTACCCAGTTATGTAAGCCTTCCATCTACACTGCTTCCTAAGATTTGCATTAGTAGGACCCAGAGCTGGGACTCAAACCCAAGGACATGGATATGGACATCTTAACTGTGAGGCGAAGTGCCCACTCCTCGTGACTGTTGCTAAGTATATCTGAGTGTAGTCCTCTAAGGACAGTTTCTACAGATGTGAAAATAAGCTCTAAGGGGAAAATCGTCTCCATCTCCACTCATAAAATCTTTACATTTTTTCCATCTTCAACTTAAGCTGAAGTAATACTCAAATTGGTTTTTACTTTTCCTGAGTAGCTCAACCAACAGGTAAGGTTGCCAGCTTTAGCAAAAAAAAAAAAAAAAAAAAAAGACACCAGTTACATTTGAATTTTAAATAAAAAGGGAACAATTAAAAAACAAGTATGCACATTTGTCTGTGCAATAATTGCCCCAAGACTAGGACATGATTATCCTAAAAAATGTTCACTGTTTATCTGAAATTCAAATTTAACTGAGAAACTTGTATTTTACCTGGTGACCCTGAGCAAGTTTTAGGCAGCAAGAATAAAATTAGATATGACTAAAAGATAAAGTAGATTATATTCTGGTTTGGTGTTGGGGATGCAACATGGAATAAAAATTTCCTTGGCAAGAGAGCTGTACTGACAATGCCATTTCCTAAAATTAGTTCATAAGTGTAGTAAAATTTACACTGCTTTATACCGGGATAAAAAAATTATAATACATTTTTCATAAAGATAATTTTAATTCACTTTGAAATATCTCAATGATTGTAATCATCATTTTTTGGCTACTATAATTAAGTACCTGGAGCAGCCTAACTTATAAAGATAACAGTTACTATTAACTCATGGTTTTGGAGGTTGACAGTGCAAACAACTCTGCACAGGCTCTGGTGGGCGCCCTCTTGGCTGCATCCCATCACATGGCAGCAGTGTATCGCATCTGTGTGTCTGGTTTCTGTCACTCTCATGTCTGTGTGTCTGGTTTCTGTCACTCTCATGTCTGTGTGTCTGGTTTCTGTCACTACTTTTTTTTTTTTTATTAATGCAGCTCACTGCACAATTAATATAAAGAACACTGCTTTTAATCCACTGGTTCCCACAGGTATGAAGATACAGAAGCAGATTCTCAGTCTGGGTAGTGAAAAACGCGTCGGAGACTGGGTGCAAAATATGGTTCAGCTTCTCTTATAAAACCAATAATAATGATAACAAAAAGATCTGAATCATGGGAGACCTTTTACTGTTCTCTGCTTTCCCTAGTGGCTGACTTTTCAGTTTGTGAAGTATCTTTTCTGTCTGGGCTGTCACTCTTTTGCTCCTCTTCCAGTCCAGCTCTCTGCTGTGGCCCGGGAGTGCAGTGGAGGATGACCCAAGTGCTTGGGCCCTGCACCCCATGGGAGACCAGGAGGAAGCACCTGGCTCCTGCCTTCGGATCAGCGCAGCACGCCGGCCGTGGCGGCCATTTGGGGGGGTGATCCAACGGAAGGAAGACCTTTCTCTCTCTCTCTCTCTCTCACTGCCTAATTCTGCCTGCCAAAAAAAAAAAAAAAAAAAAAAAAAAAGGACAGGAACGAGTAAAATTCATGGGAAAAAAGCAGACAATCAGTTAGCTGTGCTCCTTTCTATTTCTAATCCTTGGATTCCTCTCGCTAATCGACTATTCTTTATGTGTTTCATTGGCTCTTGACTCACACAAGGCTGCACTCTCCTTTGCAGTGGAATGAGGTAGCCAAGTGCTGTGTCTCACCCCATGAAGTGGTCTTTTTCAGGTGTTATTTTTATTGATTTATTTCAACAAAGAAGAATATATTTTCAGAGGGTTCTTTCTCTGGACCAGTTATCTATCACTGTTTCACTAATTGCCTGAAGTCAATGCACATTTGTTACTTCACAGTTCCTCTGGGTCAGGTAGGCTTGGCCAGGTTTTCTGACTCAGGATTTCTCACAAAACTTCAATCAAGGAGTCAGCCAGGGATGGGGTTTTATCTGAAGACTCCACCGGGAAGATATTCACTTCCAAGCTCACTCCGTGGTGGTGGCAAGATTCAGTTCTTCGCAGGTGGTTGGGCTGAAGTCGTTGTGCTGTTTCCAGCTGTTGGCTGGAGGCCACCTTCAGTTCTGCTGCCGTGTGTGCCTTTCCAACATGGTAGCTTGCTTCAATGGAGCCAGCAGTCCAGGCGTCTGTTCACAAGAAGAAAGTCACTCTTTTGTACACTGATCAAGTTATTTCCCTTCACTTTTGCTATATTCCATTTTAGAAGAAATTCATAAGGTTTATGAACATTCAAGGGAAGGCAGTTACGCAAGAGTGTGACCAGGATTTGGGACTGTGTGGCTGTCTTTGAAGTCTCCCTATCGTGTTATCGTCTATCCCCACCCAATTACTCTTTGTTGTAACATCAACCAATACCCTCTACATCAGGAACACATACAAGATTGTCAGAATAGAGCCAGTCTCATTCGCAATACATTCATCATTTCTACTAACAATGGTGCTGTGACATATTCATGACATCGATAAGAAAGGATCTTAAAGTTGTGAAATTAAACAGACAGGCTCTCAGCAATAGTTGGTGAACTAAATTAATGGTGCACTAGTTCTAGACTGTTGTTCATCCCTTTCACTCTTTTATTTCTACCATCACACAGTTATCAGGGACTTGCTATATAGTTGTAGGTTCTTTGGTACAACCCAATGTTTTTATCTACCCAGTGTTTTATCTACCCAATGTTTTTCTTTGAAAAAATAAATGCACAACACAGAACACCACCTTGCTGTTCTCTACTTAGTGACAGGCAAAGCAGGGGGCTATCCAAGAAGTGAAAGTGAAGCAAATCCCACACTGATTTGCTATAAATTATTAGGACAGTGTGTCAACTCTTGGGATCATAGACCTTTCAACATGACTGTCTTAATTGTATGTGTGTTACTTGTGTTAGAGGAAAGAAGTTTAGAATTTTAATGCAAGTTGTTAAACATGGTGCTCCAAAGAGAACACTGTCACTCAGGGATAATTAATTAAGCTTTTACATGAATGAACATTTAGTAAAGCAAGTTAAACACCGCTATGGGATGTAATTGGTGAATTCTGGACTCTGATAATTGCACAATTATAATGCAAGTCTTCCTGTCAGAAGAGCATTCTTTCTTTTTTGCTCTGTGCTTCAAACTTTCTTCTAGGGATTAATTTGGGAATGAGGATATTGCAGGTGTTGAGAATAGAGAAACTGTTGGTAAATAGCCAGATACTTGATTTACTTGATTTGTAAAAAATTATTTCTTTCATGGAAAAATATAGGCAGTTGATTTTGCCTGTGCTTGGAATTCACTTAGTTTAGCCACACAATAAACATTTATAAAGATATTAATATTTGATTACAAAGTTATATTATTGTGTCATTTCTTTTCAAATATATATCAACTATAACCTCTTAGGGAATTATCTTGAGGACAAAAAGAGAAGCAGAATCTCAGCATTTGTCCACGTCTGAAAGTAGATGTCAGTCATACTTAGTTTCTGAGGTAAAGTTTAAAAGAAAAACTATAGTGCTTGGAGCTTGAGAACAATTAATGTGCTTTTGTAATGAAAGAAAGTGCATCAATTCTGTTAAGTATTCATTTCAGTCATTGAACTCAAGACAGTCGTACCAGTTGCTTGAGCTGAAAGCGATTTTAACTAAATTGACTAATAACATCTATTAACTTTTGCATTGTAGCTTTAATGAAGTTTGAAAAAAAACTTAAAATGCTTTATATTGGCTGCTTATTAATTTATACAGTATATATTTTGCACAGTGGTTTCATAAGCTGCTGATGTAAAAATATACACCACAATGAATCAGAATTCTTGAGAAAGTAGACCTTGTTAACTGGAATATCTACTTAGACGAAGAATGACCAGCAAAGACTTTTTTGTTTCAATTTCTGTTGTGGAAAAGATGAGTCCAGTTCATTGTTTTATTCAAAAATCCATGCTAAGAATCTATATTCCAAACAGTGGCCCAGGCACTTAAGAATCAAAATCATCCAGAGTCCCTGTCCTCAGGAAGGTGAACCCTGGGGAGGAAGCCGGAAGTAAAGGAAAATCCGTGCGCTGAAGTGGGCGCTTAGCCTAGTGTGAAGGCCCTGGTTAAGAGCTTGTGTCTCACATCTGATTCCTGACTCTGGCATCAACTTCCTGTGAGGGGAGACTCTGAGAGGCAGTGGTGACGTCACCTTCCTGTGAGGGGAGACTCTGAGGGGCAGTGGTGACGTCACCTTCCTGTGAGGGGAGACTCTGAGGGGCAGCGGTGACGTCAACTTCCTGTGAGGGGAGACTCTGAGGGGCAGCGGTGACGTCAACTTCCTGTGAGGGGAGACTCTGAGGGGCAGCGGTGACGTCACCTTCCTGTGAGGGGAGACTCTGAGGGGCAGCGGTGACGTCACCTTCCTGTGAGGGGAGACTCTGAGGGGCAGCGGTGACGTCACCTTCCTGTGAGGGGAGACTCTGAGGGGCAGCGGTGACGTCAACTTCCTGTGAGGGGAGACTCTGAGGGGCAGCGGTGACGTCAACTTCCTGTGAGGGGAGACTCTGAGGGGCAGCGGTGACGTCAACTTCCTGTGAGGGGAGACTCTGAGAGGCAGCGGTGACGTCAACTTCCTGTGAGGGGAGACTCTGAGAGGCAGCGGTGACGTCAACTTCCTGTGAGGGGAGACTCTGAGGGGCAGTGGTGACGTCACCTTCCTGTGAGGGGAGACTCTGAAAGGCAGTGGTGACAATCTTAAGTGACTGGGTTCCTAGCACGCATGTGGCAGATCTGGGTGGAAGCTCGCTCTCTGCCTCTCAAAAATTAGTCGATGATATTTTAGAAAGTGATAGGTATTAGAGTGAAAAGATGAATTCAGATTTGTTTAAGGGAAATCAGGTGGACAAAAGCTGGCTGATGCATAGCATGGGATTGCCAGGGGAGACTCCTCACAAAGCGGTCATCTGAGCCAAGTTCTTATGTAGGGGAAGGAGCAAGCTTTGCAGATGGATATCAAGGGGAAGAACAAGACCAAGACGCTGAACCAAGGGTTCAATGTGGATGGTTTTACTTTATCATTGTGCATATAATAAACAAAATAAAGCTAATTTAATGACCAAGGGTTCCAGAGAACTGGAAGGTAACTTAAGAAGAATTTTCAGTATATGCATTTTATAAATTATTTATTAGAGAGGTAGAGAGGAGAGTGTGAGTGAGCTATTCACCTATTTATTCATTCCTCAAATGCTGTTAACAGACCAGGCTGGACTGGTCCAAAACCAGGAGCTGGGAACTCAATCCAGGTCTCCCATGTGGGTAATAGGAACTCAGTTTCTTGAGCCATAGCTGATGCCTCCCGAGTCTACATCAGCAGTCAGCTGGAAGAGAGCTCCAGGACCAGGAATTGACCAGGCACTTTGATGTGGGACGTGAGCAACTTAACCACAAGGCTAAACACTCACCCTCAGGATCTGCATTTGACAGAGCAAAAAGTTGACCTTGGTTTACTCTAACTCCCATGCAATCCCTGGTGGCCCATTTTTAAAATAGTTTAATTTTTTATGTTGTAAATATATATTATATAACTTTCCCTGAATATAAAATTTAGTAATAATTTTTTGTTAGTAGATTCTGGATTCTGTTATTTTTAAAGTTGATATTTTATAATTCTTGTAAATTCTTACATAATTCTTATAAATTTAATAATTCTTATAAGTTGATATTTTACTGCATCATAATGTTTAGAACATGCTTTTTAAGACTTACTGTCCAAAAAGTTATACCACAGGATTACTAGTGAGACCAAGAATATAAAAATTCATTGCAAACATTTACCTATTTTGCCTGTCCATTCTGTAGACTACCAATAAAAACAATTGGTTAATCCAAGAAAATTCAGTTTTTAGGTAATAATTATATTTTAATCATGTAAGTGTAATGATGACTGCCTCCTGTGTACTTGGTTTATACTAGGGATTTTAAAGAATGCAGAGAAGGGTTTAATACAACCCTACTGTCAAGGTGGTAGATTAGCATTTGTGATACAAAAACTGAGTAGAATGGCATTGCCGAAACGTGAGGTGTGAATAAATTACGTCAATGTTTGTAGGAAGGCATTGATTGAAAATATATATTGTCAGGGAAGTTTTTGGAAAATAGAGAAATTGAGTTGGATGTTATGGCGGTGGTGGGCCTGTGAGTATTTTGGGGCGGGAAGCGCCGTAGTCTCCACCCTCAGTCGTCATATTGATCTCCTTTCGTGCCAGTCCTTGGGCCAGGGACTGGAGTGGCCAGCCTCCAAGATCTCGACTTCCTGATATCTTCACCCTCCCGCAGTGTCCCAGGGCTGGGGTGTCTGACCAGGAGTATCCACTGGACATGACAGTATGTTATCAGAGAGATTGTGGCTTCTCTTTCCTCGCCTCTCTGACCGCTTGCACAAGCCAGAAGCCAGTGAGTGCTCCATCTTGGACGTGGATCCTCCAGCCTGAGTCAAGCCCAGGCCAACAACTGGACTGCAGTCTCATGGGCCACCCAAGCCAGAGCCGTCAGAATAGGGTGCTCCTGGATACATGACCCCAGGAATCACATGGCTTATGTGTTTTTTGTTTTGTTTTAAATCAGTAAGGTTTGAGATAATTTTTTACACAGCAGTTGATAACTAATAGTGAACCAAGTATAGTTTCTGACTTAAACAGATGCATCTGGCAGTAACATAGAGCAGTTCAGAAATGTTACGTTCTCCTATTTCTGAACATCTGAAAGTGCAAGAAAAATTTAAGTAATAACCAGAGAGACTTCTAGCTGCTGAGGTTGCTAGTGAAGCAAATGCAATGGCTATCCACCTAAAACATGACGACAGTCAACATGTAGGGGAAGTTGTCTGAAAACAATGCAGATAAAGGCATGAGATTGAAGACCATTCCAAAGGTCCTCATATACATTTCCCAGATTAACGACACCAATAAAACAGCACCTCCATAATAAGTATCTTTTATTTCTAACTATGTCCTAAGCTCTTTGAAATGTTGCACACTATCTTATTTCATCTTCAAATAACTATGGAGTGAGTTCTATTACTGTCATTATTTATAGGAGTGAGGCAAAACAAGATTTAGTGCAACGTTTTTCTAACTGAAAGGTTATTACAAATCATCAAGGCGTCTTGTTGAAACTGAATTCAGTAGTTCCAAATTCTGCATTTGTAATAAGCTCCCAAAGAATGCTGATACTGCTGACCCCAGAACCAAATGTTTGAGAAGTAGTTGATCAATTTGCCAAGATTTCAGAATGGTTGGTGATCATTTCTTGAGGATCAACCTTGTTTCAGTATTTTACACACACTTCAAAATTTCCCTGAAAAGATAAATGTTGCTATTTCCATTTTGCAAATTCAAAAAAAAAAGCCTCAGTCACAGAGAATGAGTATTTTAAAATAAATTTTAAATAACATTCCCAAGGGTACACAGATATTGAAGAAGTAGCTGAGCTAGAATTTGAATTCAAGTCTGTAGATTTTCAAATCTCACAACTGTTCTATGTCACATACAGCAAAAGCAACTGACTATCTTGATAGATGTTGGTTGAAAAAAAATCGTACATGATGCAAATGCAACAGTGATAGTAATAAGTGGTGATGCCAGTCTTAGGCTTCTAGGTGGTGATAAAACCTCAAAGATTTACTTTGATGAATTTTTTTGGAGATTCTTTTTCCCTGCTCTCATTTCTAGTCATTATGGCATTTACAGTGGGGTAAGGGACAGGCATCAAGAATTTTCTCAAAATCACAACCGAAAAAAAAAAAAAAAGAAAGAAAAAATCCCACAAACCACAACAGATTATTTGCAAGAGGAATGGCAGCTGGGGAGAAGGGAACATACGCTTTTATTCAGGAAAAGTTTCACAGGATGTAAAAGGCAGCCATCTGCTTTTCCTTTTTGTTCTTGTTTAAGAACAGCTTGTGTTTGCAACTCACAATTTAAAACATGGTAATAACCTATAGGACTTTGTGAAGCATGAATCGTACTGCTTTTTTTTCCCTCATTTTTCCCTACTTATTTTTTTTTCTGCTGTGTGTTTACCCAGAAAGCAGAACGCAAGGAGATATTTGCATATTGCAACTTGGATAATAAAATTCTTCTGATCACGGCCTGAGTCTGCCTTTTTTTGTGATTTCTGGGCATTCCAGGATCCTATGATGAGATCCAGCCAATATGAATCAAATGCAATGCTCAGCTTAGCTATAAGAAACACCCTAGGCCAAGACTGGCTCGGAGCACCTCCTGTTCATCCTACGCCGAGAGACATTCTGGCGACCCTGCTTTATCTGCCACAGCACCTGGTAGGGACTTGGAAATTGTTCTGGGGAAAAAAGTACAGTTTTATATGTTTACTCTTCTCATTAGCATTCATCTCTGGCTTTGATGTCTGTTTTCTTTCCCTGCTGAAGTTTTCTTAATGATTCAGACTTTGCCACCCCTTAAGTGCGAAACAGTGCCTGAGTTATCTTTTGTAAAAAGAAAAAGAGGTGACAGAGCCTCTGCTGGAAAAAGCCTGAAAGATCTTCCTGAGCCAGGAACCAGATAACGCTGTGAAGTAGTAAAGAGTAGCCGTATTGGGTAAGAACCTGAACCATCCACTTACTAGTTCTGTGGCTTCAAGGAGGCTCCAAACCTCTGGGCCTCAGTCTTCCTGTCTGTAATGTGGGGATAATGATACCCAACAGGGCTGTGATGGAAGTTCAGTGAGCTCATCAGACAGTGCTCAGGACAGTGTCTTGAACACTAAAAGCACTTATGGGAAAAAGCAAGACATGGGGCAGAAGATTCCCAAATTTTATAACTTATGTTTTTGATTAAGAGATACACATATAATGTGATAAATTTAAATTTTTAAAAAAGTGCATATCACTATGTTTGCCCTACTGACAACTGGGGGAGATACTTTTTATCATTATCTCTGGGGCTGCCCTGTGTGGGATGGTTTGTGTATTATGTAGGATGTTTTGCAACAACCATGGCCACTCCCTCCTGGGTGACAGTAGCATATCCCTTCCCTGGAAGGAAAACTGGAAAGGTCTCCAGACACTGCTCACTGTCTCCTTGCAGTCCAATTGCCTCTGTTGCTGCCAGTTTTGCCCATCTTTAAATTCTGTACATTCTCGAATCTCTGGGATCCTGCGTTCTGATGAAGAGAAACCAAGGCATTGATGGGAATCTCTGGACATCCCAGTGGGGAAGGATCTCCTTTCCTGTTTGTATATGAACTTCGAGGAGCAAATTAAAACTTCACTCTTGTGTATGCCCAGCAATGCAGATGTGCTAAGTTTATTGGAAAGGAATCATTACAAACTCATTAAGCACCCATTTTTCTTTCTCTTTGTATCAATTCCTTTAAATTACGATGTTACCTTCTTAGTAGATGGTGACCAATGGAGAAGTTCAAACTAGCGAATTGTCTTTAGAACTGGAATATTCTGGGTAAAATGCAAGGGTTAAAATTATTTTGGGGGTGGTTTAAAATATTTTTTTTAATTGAATTTTGGAAGTGGCTACGAAGCTCTTAGGTTGTGGATTTCAGTGCAGTCCTCATTAGCTTTTTACTACTATTTATTTGAGAGGCAGATGGAGAGGGGAAGGAGGAAGAGAAAGGGAGGGAGGGAGGGGGAGGGGGAGAGAGGGTATTCTTATCTACCAGTTCACTCTCAAAATGCCACCACAGAACCACAGGGCTGGACCAAGCTGAAGCTGGGAGCCAGGAACTAAATCTGGGTTCCCAGCTTGAACAGCGGAGACCAAATTATTTGAGTCATCACTTGCTGCCTTCCCATGAGCAGGAAATTGGGGTTGGAGCAGAGTTGGGACTTGAACCCAGGTACTACTTTGATAGGGGATGGAGGCATCTCAAATGGCCTCTTAACTGCAAGGCCATTAAATCCATCCCTTCATTAGTTTTTCCAAAGATTATTTTAAAATTAATGTTTAAGCTTCTGTTGCTCAATTTTTAAACATTTATTTATCTCTTTCTCAGCATCTAATTGGCTTTCCTGTTGAACTCAACAGGGATAGGTGTAGATGCGAAACTTTTTAATATTCAAGTGATAGCTGGCATAACGTGAACAAGGGACACAAATGTGTTCAAGCTAGAATGATATTGTCACACCTTACTTTAGTCTCACATTTTGGAGAAACATGGCAATGATAGATGAAATATTTAGTGAGAAATACCATGAATGACATACTAAGGCTTGAAAATAGGATACATAATCTTTCGTGCTGGGCTCCTAGTCTGGACACAGACAGCTGGTAGGACAGTGTCTGCAGGTCATCAGGCAAGAACACTGCTTGGGAGGCTGAAATTGGATCCGTGCCAGCTGCTTAGAGGCAGGGGCTAAGATGGGAAGAAACTAAAAGAAATTGTAGATTTATCCCAGGGCTTAATATAAGACGACAGTCTCAGTCTTGAAAGCAAGAGTTGAATGAAATTATCCCTCTCCAAAGACCTGGAATCTCAAATTGCAATTAAAAGACTAATGTTTCATTAGGAACTCAAAGGATTGGTGGAGTTACAAATGAAAGTAATGTATATGTGTGTTTAATCACAGAAAATGAACAAAAGTAAAATAACTCATTGCACTCAAAGATTTTATATGAAATTGCAATATGTTTAGATGTGTTGGAATGGTTTGTAGGGATGGGTGATTGGCACAGCAGTTAAGACACTACTTGGGACAGTCGCCTCCCATTATTAGAGTCCCTGGGTTCAAATCCTGGCTCTATTCTCCATCATCCTGCTGCTGTGCACTGTGGGAGGTGGTGGGTGATGGCTCAGGTACTTCAGTCCCTGCCATCCAAGTGGGAGACTCAGATAATGTTCTGGGCTTCTGGCTTTGTCCTGGCTCAGCCCTAGCTATTGTGGCCATGTGAAGAGTGAACCATTGGATGGAAAATCTCCCTGTCTCCTTGTCTGTCTCTGTCTCTCTGCCTTTCAAATAAATGAATTTTTTTAAAAAAAAGAATGGTTTATAAGCCAAACACAAAAAGTTGTCGACCATCAACGAAGCTGTAAAATAAACAAGAACAATTAGACCTATCTAAGCCCAGCTAGTGTAAGCTGACAACTATCCCGTGGGTGTGTGACATGTGCCATGCACTGCTCTGGATTTGCCTTGCCCCAAGGAACTTATTTTCTTATGGTTTCTTCAAAGACATGAATATAGAGATTGTATAGAGAGGTACCTTTCTCTGAAGGGAGGAGAGAACTTCCACTTTGACTATGGCCTTGTCTACATAAGATTGGAGTTGGTGAACTCAAAGGGCTTCCATAGCCTTGGCAACTCATGACAAGAGCCTAAGGTGATTACTGACGCCATAAACAAGAGTGTCAATTGTTAACAACAGGAGTCACTGTGCACTTACTCCCCATGTAGGATCTCTGTCCTTAATGTGTTGTACTATGTGAATTAATGGTATAACTAGTACTCAAACAGTACTTTACACTTTGTGTTTCTGTGTGGGTGCAAACTGTTCAAATCTTTACTTAATATAAACTAAGCTAATCTTCTGTATATAAAGATAATTGAAAATGAAAAAAATAACAAAATTATAAAATACCAGGAAGGTGTGATGAAAATTGAGCAGTACCAACATAGGTATGTTAAAGGATAATGACAATAATAGAAGGTTAAATCATACTTCTTATAGATAAAAGGAGCACATGATAAAGATTTGATATTGCTCATATTAATGAGTTACAACTGGTTTGAAGAAGAGAAGACAAACATATACAGAGCAAAGGGATATTCAGATGAATCTGCAAACAGATGAAATGAATGTACACATTGATGACACAAAAGTGTCTTCCCATGCAGGTTTAGGGGCAGGTGAATTGACACCTCCTGGGGGTCAGAGTTTTCATGTCTATGGGTAAGGATTCTTAAGCATTTCTATAATTGTTTACAGCTTACAGAGCCATAAATCAGCTCACAGCAATGGTAGGCCTGCTGGAAAGACATGTTCAAAGCCTAAAGATGGCCAGCCCTGGATGTGGGCCAAATCCGTCTTCTACCAGGTTTTGTCCATTGGTTGAGTTTCTGTGGAACACAGCCATGCCCTTCCGTTTGCATGAAGCCTGTCACTGAGTTCACATCGCAGAACTGAGTAGTTGCCACAGAACCTAAAATGCTTACCAACTGGTCTTTTGCAGAAAAACTGCACTGCTTCCTGTTCTAGACAACACAGATTTCACTGAGGCATGAACAATGAAGTACCAAAAGGGAAGTTTGGAAAGAATGATAAAGAAGCAATTCTTAAAATAATTGGTATTTTTTTCCAGGATTGAAGCAAAATATGGGTTCCTAAATCAATATTTTACTCTGAGAACAAGAAGATTCATAAAGTTAGATGGAGCCAGAGAAAACCTCATAACATTAAAGAGGCAGGGAGAAAAGTGAAAGAGTGGTAAAGGAAACACATGCTAAGTGACAGAGAATGAATTCTAAATTAGAAGTACAATGGCCAGTGTTTCACATGTGTTCTCAGATTGACCTCGTGATTATTCTAGGAGGAGGTGCTAATTTTTCTACCCATCTTAACCAGTGGAGAATTTGATATTAAAGTCATGGCTAGTACGTGGTGGAGCTGTCTAAGGTTGGAACCCAGATCTAGAACCACTGAGGTTAGTCTGCTCCGTTCTGCTGCCTTTTTATTATAAAAGAGCATGTTCATTTTAGAGGTAACACATGATTCTCTTCCAATTGTCTGGCGAGTGAAGGAGCTGATGAGCAGATTGGGACCTGGATGCTGTGGCAATCAAGGAGAACACACACAGACTGGCAGGGCGCCTGCCCTAGAGTCCAGGACTGGAATGCACAAGGCAGGGTGGATGGGGTAGAGACAGCAGACTTTGCCAAGGCTTCCCTATAATTCTAACAGCAACAAAAAGATACTGAATCTTGAAATTGAGAGGGTAGGTGACTTGATCTGATTTACATTTTGAAAAGAGATAATGACCTACAGTGTGAAGAATGGACTAGATTCGGGCCAGAAAAAAAGTAGTGAGATCAGTTAGAAAGCTGCTGCTGTAAACAAGATGATTATTTTTATAGAAACCTTTTATTTATTGAGTGTAAATTTCATTATGTACATCTTTAGGAATACAGTGATTCCTCCACCATGCCGGTCCCCCCACTCCCTTCCCACTTGCCCCCTTTCCACTTCCCTCTCCCCTTCCCAGTCCCATCCTCCATTAAGATTCATTTTCAATTAACTTTGTACACAGAATTCCAATTCTATAAAGATTTCAACTATTTGCACACACATGTACACACACAAATAAAAAAAAAACTTAGAGCAAATTTTACAGTTAAATCTCATAGTACAACTCATTTAGGACAGAGGTGTGCATGGGGAGTAAGTGCACAGTGACTCCTGCTATTAATTTAACAATTAATACTCTTATGTATGACGTCAGTAATCACTCAAGGAGCTTTCCAGGAGCTGCCAAGGCTACGGAAGTGTTTTGAGTCCACAGTCTCTGTCAGTAGTTAGGCATGGCCATAGACAAAGTGGAAGCTCTCATCTCCCTTCAGAGAAAAGCACATCCTTCATTGATGATCCCTGCTTTCCACCAGGGTCTCACTCATGGAGGTCCATCATGTAGGATTTTTTTTTTTTTTTTTTTTTTTTTGCCACAAGGCAAGATTCTTCTATGTCACAAGAGTACTGCTAACCAAATAATGGTAAGAACTTGCAGTCTTTAAAGAGGAAGTGGAGGAGTTTAGGATATGGCTACAATTATTTCCACAGAGACTTATGCCTTTTCTTTGCTTGTTCTTTCATTTGTGTGCCTTGGTGTTTGGCCTTATTAGCGGAGGGGATAAATGTGCATTGTTTTGGGTGGTTAAATTCCCAAGGCATTTGAAAGTGATGCTATGATTGGTTCTCTTGTTGTTTTTCATGCACAGATACTTTGTGTTTCTTATCTCTAGTACAGCATTTTCTCAGTGAGTTAGTGTTGACATCACCTCCACCCTCCTGGCTAACCCTCTAGAAAACAAAGACCTTGTGTGATTTACCTTTGTGTATTTCCAGCCTAAAAGTGCTGACCAAAAATAATCACCCAAAGCAAGTTGTTGAATAAATGAATGAGGTTCAATTATGTGGAACAGATAATTTTCTTCTGCCAATTTTAGCAGCTCTCTTCACTTACCCATTTCTAAACCCTTGGTAATTCTCAGGCGCCTTAGGAATTAAAACTGTTCTGTTAATAACCGTATCATTCATTTAAACCAATAATATTTCTTGCATAGAATACAGAGATCATTATGCATGTTTTGAGCAATGCATGCAAGTGCACTTGAATTCTGCTATTGATATTACCGCAATACCTTAATTATAAGTTACCAATGCCTCTAAACCCAGTGTCTCATACTAAAGACTCTTAAACGAGTCATTTGTTTATATTTTCCTTCATGGGTTGCATTCGTGTGAGGTGGTCAAAATCTGCTTGAGCCTCAGTTTGTTTATAAAACAGAGGTAACATTTTTCTACTTTTTTTTTTTAAAAAGATTTATTTATTTATTTGAAAGAGTTAAACAGAGAGAGGGAGGGAGGGAGGGAGGGAGAAAGGGAGGGAATCTTCCATCCGATGGTTCACTCCCCAATTGGCTGCAATGGCTGGAGCTGTGCAGATCTGAAGCCAGGAGCCAGGAGCCTCTTCCGGGTCTCCCATGTGGGTGCAGGGCCCAAGGACTTGGGCCATCTTCTACTGCTTTCCCAGGCCATAGCAGAGAGCTGGATGGGAAGTGGAGCAGCCTGGGCTAGAACTGGCACCCATATGGGATGCTGGCACTTCAGGCCAGGCGTTAACCCGCTTGGTTTTATAAGGATTCACGAGATAACAGGAGATGTGTTCACTGTGGAGTAGGTACAAAGTCCGACAGCACCCTCTGTTATTTCTGTGCTTCTGCCTTCCTGTTGCTGTTTTGCCTCTGTGTCCCCTTCAGACCAAGTGTTACCTAACTTGTCGGACTTCCTGATTGATTTCCTTACTTAGATTACTAAACCTTTTCCATTATTTACCCAGTTCTGTCCTTTCTACAATAAGTAATGAATGTTTTGATTTAAAAAAAATGCCCCCCCCCCAAAAAAAAAAGAGTTCCCTTAGGGAGAGCGATTCAATTTTCTGGAGGTTTTTGGACCCAGCCCTCGTTACCTCTTGACTGCATTGCAGGAGGATCTGTAGATGACGTGGAATCCTCTCCCTCTGCATCCTGTTAGATGAGATGGACTGTTGTCTGTGGACACTAGGCAGTCCCTGCTTGGTGACGAGCCGGAGACAACACAGCCTTCTATTCCAGGCAGTGCTGTGTAGGGTTGGCATTTCTGAATTTAGGATCGGCAGGTGTGTTCTTTCTTCCCTCATTGTCCCCCCTCCCACCCCAGACTTTCTTTCATCATTCATGTCTCATGGACCTCCACTCCCCAGTGTATTTTAATAGGCTATTATTTGAGTCCCAGATGAGAGATTTTCTTACATTCTCATCCCCAGGAACAGTTTTGTGCACCATTGCTGCTTTCCCTTGTCAGATGAAATCCCCTTTTAAGGTAAACATTTTAAAAAGAGGCTCCTTCCACCTGGGCGGTGATAGAGAATGGAATTGGCTACATTAGCAGCCTGTGGCTTTGTTCATGGATCTCAAACATTTTGTCTGGTACATTGTCTAGCTTTGTTCTCAGGGTGCTGTATTAAGAAATCAGAAGAGCCCTTGGCCCTCTAAGTTAGAATTTGAGATTCCTCTTGTCTTGAATTCTTTTGAATTTCTTTCTGCTAACATTACCTCATAGTCTTGGGCAAGACACAGGAACACTTTGTACCTCTTGGTAAACAGAAACGGTCAATCAAGAAGAATCTTTGCCGAATTCACCGACTGAAATTAAAGGCCTCCCAAACTTTAATGTGTACACAAATCACTTAGAGATCCTGTGAAAACTGTGTCCTATTCAAGACTTTTCTCCATAATGTCACCCAGGTGAGGCTGACAGGTAGCCATATTTGGGAATAATTTGTTTCCTGTGGCTTTCTTAACAAGTCACCACAAATTGGTTAGCTTATTGCAACAGAAATGCATTGTCTTAAATTATAGAGGCCAGAGATTTGAAATTAAGGTACCAGCACGGATGTACCTGCCCCACACACTCTGAAGGAGATTCTGTTGTTTGTCTTTTCCTACTTCTGTAGGCTTTATTCCGCTTGAGGTTGGATCACTCCAATCTCAGGCTGTCTTCAAGTGTCCTTTTCCTCCTCTGTCTCTCTTCTGCGTGTCTCTTAAGGACACACTGGTCATTGAATTTGGGGCCAATCCAGATATTTCAGGATAGTCTCATCTCCAGTTTCTTAATCCAATCACATCGCCAGAGTCCCTTTTTCCAATTCAGGTCCCATTGATAGACTCTGGAGGTTAAGAGTTTGATGAACAATTTGGGTTTGGGAGGGCCAGCCATTTAGCTAACTGCAGGAACTGTTGTGGCCAAATGAACTTGACAGTGTGTCATTCAAGCCACAGATCCTATAATTCTTAGTCAAAATTTCTAGTTTTAATGGCACTGTTGGTACGGAATGAGGATGGATTTACAGGCTTAGCTTTCAGTGCTCTGTGAATGTCTAATGGGGAGACTGAAAAGGATTAGACTGTGGTAATGGAAGTGTGAAATTTAAGGAACAAAGTAGGATAGCAGAAACAAGACAAAAAGCCAAAGATAGAAGCTGAGAGGACCTTAAAGAAACTGGGCATGTGGCTTCCACCGTGAGTTGATCTTAATCTCTAATGACATTTCTTTTCCTTTATGGGACATGTAGATCACAGGGGGATATTGTCGAAGTGAGGAGTCCCATTCAGTAGTCTGGGGTGGAGTCTGAGGTTCTTCACATTTGATAGGCTCCTTGGTGATGTCAGACTGCTTAGCCACAGACACTAAGGACACCTGGAGCAGCAAGGGATCAGGTTCCACACACCTGCAAAACTCATTGACTGGATTAGGTATGCATCACTAGGGGGCAGAGTCCTAGGATTTGTGAGGGCCTGGGAAGGGTGTGTATCTCTCTTTAGCCTCACTCCAAAATTCATGCCTGATATTACCTATATTCTGACTTTTCAAATGAATCTGTATTTTTTTAGTGTAAGGTTTTCTCCAAAGTTGGCAATTAACTTACAAAATTGTATAATAATGGGTGGAGTCAAACAAATCGTAAAGATATGCGAGCATGTATTTGTTCTGCATGTGTGTGTGTGTGTGTGTGTGTGTGGAAGACTGCCATTTTAAATCTCAAATGAGGAGGTGATTTGTGGCTCATTTATATTTTGAACAGATCTGTTTCTCTTTCTGTAGTGATAACTATGAAAAATATTGACAGTGATAAACCGAAGAAAAAAGGTATACTGACCATTGATGTTAAGTGTTAAGCTATCTTGTATTCCATTTTACACAGCACTCAAATGGGTAGCTGTTCCGAACACACCATGTCAAGAAGGAAATGAGACATTCCAAGGGCCATTAACTACTCCAGCAGAGATCTGGGGAGATGGCTGCAGTGTTATTTAGTGTCGATGTTTATACAGTTCTGGTGCAGGAGGGCAAATTTACTATGCTCAATGGTCCTCAAACTCACACTGGCTTACATGAGTGCCAGTTAATGACCCATTGACAGTAGACTAGGCATGCCATTACCTTATAAAACAAATAGTGACAGGAGAGAAGATGGCTTAAGAGTAGTTAATATTTAATATATTATAGGATAGGACCTGTTAAAGAATTTTTAGTTGAATTCTGATTAACCATGATTTTATCAGTATATTTGTTTGCTAGTTAAGTTTGTTGTGGTAATTAACATTCCATCATATCTCTGTGCTCCAATATGCTGTGAGTTTAGATTAATGACCTCTGTTAAATTCTTTGAATAATGTTAGATAATCTATAAGTGACTAATGGTACGGCTTAGGTATTCTGAGAACATTGCTATCCTGTTCTTTCTATGATCTTGATCTCTGAAATTATAAAAGCTACAAACACTGAGTAAATGCAGTCCCTGAGTGTTCTATAATGAGCAGTAGGTGAAGGTGCAGGAAATACAGCAGATATGTTTGCAATTCTCCATGCTAACATTATAGCGCCATTCCTTAAAATGTCACTGTAATGGGGCAAAGAACCAGAAGAGCCAGCAACACAATATAGCCAGAGAGTTTATAGTAACACTTCATTCTATAAAGCTTAGAGCCACGCCATTCAAAATGTTCTTGGAAAACCTCGCAAAACTATTCCGCTCATAATGAAGAGCATGCTTGCTCTTGGAGAGCTCCAAAGTGACTGTTAAACTTCAGGAACTCTAGCTGAGTTCAACTTTACTGACCTTTACAAGGAGTCAATTTAGAATTAGGGGTTAAAATACATTAAAAATACTGATTTTTCGCTCTTCCATTTGGCTAAGAATTATTTTTTAAGCAAATGAAAGCTGAAGAAAAATCATCATAAATTGAGTATGTAAACTATTAAGGTTAACATTAAAAAATACAAGTAGGAAAATGTGGGTACAACTCCTCCCTGGTTCTGTTCACTAAAGCAGTCTATTTTGAGTTGCTGGTATTAAAGGCCTGCTAACTCTACTTGATTGATTGATAGTGGTCTCCTGGAACTTACCTCTGACGACTTGAGAGGGATTCTGAGTCTGACTGAGGGTTCCCTTGGAAAGAGTATCATGATTGATTGGCAATGTCTGCCTTGGGTATGGAAAGGGAATGGAGGTAACATGTGCAATATATGTGTTTGAAACTGGTATGTTAAGGCCTTGAAAGCCACAGTTCTTACATTAATGCATCTATAAGATTAACCCTAAATTTTTGTGTTTTATGATACATTTCATCACTCACCTCATGGTCAAATTCAAGTCAGTAGACTCTTCTGGGTGGCTCTCCTGGAGGGGTGAATCCAAGGCTGAGACCATGCTTCCCAGCACTTGGAATTCCTAATTTCTGCAGAGAAGAGGAGTGTGCCCAGTAGGGCAGAGGCATGTAAGAGTGGACCTGTGATGAGGGACATCACTTGGTCTAACATCTCATTGGCTAGAATCTAATTGCATGAGTCCAATCCCTTAGTTTTTCTGTGTGTACAGGGAGAAAAATGTGATTGGAGAGTACTGAGCTGACCCCTGGCGCAGAGCTATTAGTTCTTTCATTAACTCGTCATATTCCATTACTAGAGACACTTAGTTGGATTTGAATAAGAGAATTGCTTTCCTTCTGGGCTCTTGGAAGTCATTTATTTTCTGTCATTCTGATAATCTGTTCTGTGCTAATTCTTGAAGATGTCCCAGGATATTCCATGTCCTCTGTTGACTTAGCACTGTTAGGACTGCAGCTGCGCTTCCTTAGAGCTGTATTCTGACGGAAGAACATTTTTGTTTTTTGTCTGCAATTGCTTCACATGCATTTGTAAATATATGTGTTTAGGGGGCCAGGGCTCCTCTTTCTCTTTCTGTACCTCTGACCTTTTGGGGGGGAATTGTGAAAGTGGCATGAGCTTTAACCCTTTGCTTTCCTTTTCCACCTGCTTTTGAATGGAAGGGAACATTTTCCAGAAAATGGAATATCATCCAACACTGGAGAGACATCATTGCTTCCGTGAGGGTTCGTCTGACACAATTCTCTTCTTTACAGTCCCTTGCTCCTGATCCGATTGCCTGGACTGTTTATATATAATCCTCTGTGATTTTAAAAAGCAGTCTGCAATAATACCAGAGGATGGGTTTGTCTGATCCTGCTCTTCCCTGAGTTTAATAATTGAATACATTTAGCAGGTCCACTGTCTAGTGTAGAGATTCACAGACGCAGGGCTAATGCCATTTTGGAGTGACTAATTATTTGGAATTTTGTGGGGGTGATGATGACATTTTAGAATATTTTGCAGGTCCGGCGCTGTGGTTCACTTGGTTAATCCTCCACCTGCGACGCTGGCATCCCATATGGGCGCTGGGTTCTAGTCCCAGTGGCTCCTCTTCCAGTCCAGCTCTCTGCTGTGGCCCAGGAAGGCAGTGGAGGATGGCCCAAGTACTTGGGCCCCTGCACCTGCATGGGAGACCAGGAGGAAGCACCTGGCTCCTGGCTTCGAATCGGCACAGCACTGGCCGTGGCGGCCATTTGGGGAGTGAACCAACGGAAGGAAGACCTTTCTCTCTGTCTCTCTCTCTCACTGTCTGTAACTCTACCTGTCAAAAGAAAAAAAAGAATGTTTTGCAGCATCCCTGGAGTCTGCCTACTAGATGCCAGTATCTTTCCTGAGTTGTGACAATATAAATAGTTCCAGGTATTCCCACCGGTACCTTGAGGGACAAAATCACCCAGGTTGAGAACTGCTGATCTAGTGTAAAGCTACCAATCCTGCTGAGGTTATTTCACTAATACGTGGATCGTGGTTTTAGTATATCACCACTCCCACTTCAAGTGAAGGGGAGCCATGCAAAGCAGAGAACATTCTAGTATGGGTCAGTTTCTTGATGAAGGCAAAGTATCTCTGCTTGTCAAAGGAAGCCCGATAGTCATACACTCAGCAGATTGGGACCAGTGAAGCTCTTGTTCCAACTCCACAAAGCCTAATTAAACACGCAAATTCCTAGTTGCCAGTGATCCCTTCCAACTCTGTTTTTCTGACAGCCAAAAAAGAACTCAAGCAAAGCCATATCCTGTCCACAGGACTGAGTTTTGAGAGACCTGATGTGATTTGACCTGTTTAATTGAAGCCTCTTTCCTGAAGAGTGAGCCTCACACCCCTCAGTATACAAGACGATCTTAGGTTGTATACATGTGATCCTTGAATTTCATTAATTACATGTTTGCATTAGTAATGTTTGGGGAAGGGGGTGCACAGCACTCTAATCTTATATGTCCTCTAGGTAAAAAGTGATCTGTTGTAATGAAAAGGAAACAGGACAGAATATATACATACGTATTAGTTTCCTATTGCTGCTGTATTGCCACAAATTTATTAGCTTCACACAACACAAATTTATTATCCTGCAATTTCAGAGATCAGAAGTCCACAGTGGGTCTTCTGGGCTAAAATTAACCAGTAGCCGAGCTGTGTTCCGTCTGGAGGTTGTGGGGAAATTGATGTCCAAGCCTTCTCCTGGTTCTAGAGGCTGTCAGCATTCCCGGCCTCATAACCCCTTCCCCCACCTTGCAAGCACACTGCTGTCACCTGTTTCCATCGTTGTACCTGCTTCGTCTGACACTCACCCACCTGATAGGACCCTTGTGATGACGTTGGGCACACCCTGATAATGCAGGCAATTTTCCAGTGTCAGGACTCTTACAAAGTAAGGGGAAAATGTCGTCACATGCTTTAGGTTCTGGAGATCAGGATGTAGGCATCGTGGTCGTGGTGGGTGGGGAAGGGCCAAAGATGGTATATAGCTGAGTGATGACACTTGGGAAACCTCCGTTCTCTATTACTGTGCAGCAAATTGCCCCCAGGGCCTTAGTGGCTAAAACATAATGGACTCATTATGCCATGGTTCTGTAATTCGGGAATCTGGTAGCAGCTTAGGTTAGCTCACAGTCTTCCAAGGCTGCCCTCCTGGTGTCATCTGGATTCAGAGTCACCTTGGGCTTCCACTGGAGCCAGCTCTGCATCCGGTTCAGTTTGGATGTGGGCAGCTTTCGATGCCTGGTGGACCTTGAGCTGAGGTTTGGCTCCTTGTCAGCTGCTGGCTGGAGGCTTCCTTTAGCTCCAGCCACCTGGGCTTTGCTATGGGGCGGTCACAACAGTCTCACCACGGTGATGGAGTGACTGGGAGCAAGAGCCTATACGCAGGCCGGCGCCGTGGCTCACTAGGCTAATCCTCCGCCTTGCGCCGCCGGCACACAGGGTTCTAGTCCCAGTCGGGGCGCCGGATTCTGTCCCGGTTGCCCCTCTTCCAGGCCAGCTCTCTGCTGTGGCCAGGGAGTGCAGTGGAGGATGGCCCAAGTCCTTGGGCCCTGCACCCCATGGGAGACCAGGAGAAGCACCTGGCTCCTGGCTTCGGATCAGAGCGGTGCGCCGGCCGCGGCAGCCATTGGAGGGTGAACCAACAGTAAAAAGGAAGACCTTTCTCTCTCTCTCTCTCTCTCTCTCTCTCACTGTCCACTCTGCCTGTCCAAAAAAAGCCTATAAGCAAGATGGAAGTCACAGTGCTCTGTAACCTGATCCCGGAAGTGACAACCACCAGCACTCACCTCTTTTTCTTAGAAGTGAGTCCTCAGGGCCAGCCAGCATTTGGGGAAGATTATATAGGACCTTTTGGTTTCCCTCTGTGTTACCCAAAATGTGTTTTTTGGGCTCCCACTAGATCTTTAAATCTTTATCTTTTTAAAAATTATGTAAATGCTATCCATTATTTAAGAAGCCTTCTGTATCATAAAATTCATAAATATGTGCATCTAAATTAAATAAAACTCAAATGTGACCTCTTGCTCTTCAGGGCAGTGGGAAGTTTAATCCCTGAAATATTTCAGAATAGGGACAGAGCTTTCAACCTTCAATTAATTAATCCTTTTTTAAGGTACATGCAACTTCCTCTTGTAATTTGCCCTTTCTCAAAACATTTTGGGTGTCATTCTGATAGCAAAAGGTTTTGAAAAACGTTACATGTTTTACAAGTGATTAATATGTGATATGGCTTGTTTGGAGTCCAGTGCGGTCAAAGGAACCCGACTCTTTTATGAGACCAGATGGTCAAATGGTTTGGAGGATCCTCGCGGCAATGCGTGAGGCTCAGTTAATTTCTGTTTCTGTGTATTATGGTGCACTGGAGATAACCCTTATGAATTTAATCTGGTGACCTTTTGCAGCTGTCAGGTCTCAATAATTTTTACCTGTTTTGATATTTTCCAAAATTGCAGAGGATATTACTATATAAAACCTAGTGAATATGCATAAATCTGTAATCTCGAGCAGGATTTGTGGAAGGGGAAGGGTACGGAATGCAGGACAAGTCCTCTGGTTTTTAGAGGGACTGTAGTCTTGGGAGATAAAGTAGAGTTTGAGAAATCAACAGGGCTCTGTCCCTTTGCTTTGATTCATATGTAAGTGCAATAACCAAGTATCCTGAAAATTCAAAAAGGGTCAAAAGGAGCACATAAAATTATTTTCTGTTTATCAAAGGGAACATGAATTGAAGAAATAATTGAGAATTTCTGTTCTTTCTAGTTATCCTTGATTCCAGTCTTGGGAATGTATTGAGCCCTTCAATTGTGTGGGAATAGCAAGCAAAATGGCAGAATCATCCTAAAACCCTCTTCATACTTTGCTAGTCTCCCCCAGCCCCTTGGGAAGTATTTCATATTGCAAAACATATTGAATCTCTTTGAAATAAAAATAAGTGTAGAAATTAGTATGGGGAAGACAAAAATAACATTGCATTTTTATTGCACTCTAAATATTTTAAATTTTTTAATATTCCTGGAGAATGGCTCCATAGATCATTTTATAAAGATAACTTTACTGACACATTTCAAACCAAGATGGGAGAGTGTCTTACTTTCAAAGTGATCATTTGTATCTAGACTACTGTGTTAAACAGCCCTAATAAAAAATTATATTACTGCTTTATGCTAAAAAATGTTGTTTTCACCTGAGTAGGACATTAACAAAATAGTGAGACTGAAAAAATCCTGCCCTTGGGTGGGATTATCAGTTTCCTTGAAATAGAGTCTTGTTTCCATGCTTAACAGGCTATATATTACACATAGATCAGGGGGAGAAATTTCCCTGGTTAAATAATCTTGAGTTTACTCAATATTCAGGCCAAAGGCAAAACAAAATGATCCTTTCTCTCCTCTCTCAATGTGATTCATTTTTAGAAAACAGAAGTTAAGATGTGAAGTTACTGGGATCTGTATTCTGCACAGAAATTGAGATACTCAGATCTCCAACATTCGGATTGTCTTGCAGGAATTCCATACACAGGCATATCCCCCGGCGGGGATCATCTGCAAAATTGTGGGGTAGATGCTGTTTCAGTCTGCAAAGACAGTGGTTGAATATGTTCATTCAGGGACATCCAACTGACAGTCGTGGGAGGAACTGCACCAGGGCATCCTGGAGCCCCAGCTCCCTTGGACTTCTGTTCCTCCCACCTTATCCTTTTCCTCCTCCTCCTCCTCGTCTCTTCTTCCCTCTTTGCCCTTGGAAATATTAGTCCTTCACTAACCAACATAACAACTGGTTTGCAAGCACAGTTCTCGGAAATTACTGTTCTGTTTTTTGGGGGTGGGAGATGCAAATTCAGCTTCAGATGTAAACTGTTACGTGATCCTAAACTGCGAGGATGAGAGCCCAAGCTTTCCTACCCTAAAAACCTTAGCCCTGTAGTAATGCAGAGGCATCCAGTATTTAGGGCCTCCCTGACACTGAGCAGGATAAAGACTGTGTGGCTCCTCTCTGAGCCACTGGACATTATTTCTGATACTGTTTCTCTTTCCATCCTATAATCTCAGTTTATGGATCTACAATCTATTGTCCTCTAATTTCTACATGAGTTTAGAAATAAATATGACTATGGACTATGAAACAATCCATCTTATTTCAAGCTATTGATTTTGTCATACATTTAAAATCTTAAAAATTAATTTAACAATGTCACATTTCATTCTTAGCTTTGACATTTTGTTTACAGTAGGCTTATATCTCTCCTATCTTCTCTTTCTGCCTCACATTCACCTTTAAAATACATGTTATCACCTATATTTTGATTAGTACATTTTTACCTAAATTTATTCATGTAAAAAGTGGAGTTAGCATTTGCTAGTTCATTATGAATAAGTTAAATCATATTTTAAAATTCATTAAAATCCAACACTGATTTTAAATGCTCTGATTTTTGCCATTTATGTTTGTTATTATTTGTTACATTGTTCTTTTCATATCAAAGTTTAAGCCCTTGAATGAAAAGACTGAAGTATTTATATTTGTCACTTCAGTGTTTAGGCACTTCGTTAGATAATTAAAAGTAGTATCTCAAATGAATATAATTTTCTTACAAAAGGATCATTGTTAACAGTTCTAAATCTAAAAAGATAGTATTCTCAGCCTTTTAGGTGCAAGAAATATTTTCATGTTTACTACTAAAAGTACTTTATTTAAACTATTGATTAGTGTGTCTTGTTCTAAATCCGTGAATTAGAACCTGTAATTGTTTCCATGTAATGACGACCGAGTAAGTGACTACTGGTAAGTGGCAGTGACAGGATTAACCTGGAACTTACCTCCTGTGCTCTATTTCTCTATAGAAAACCATCAGTGTTTGTTTCCAGTGCGTGGTAATGGGCTTTGACCTAAGGGTTCTCAACTCAAGGGAAAATTCACCAGGGGCCTATTTGTAAAGATTCAATTATGCCCGTGGGTGCCCTGGCTCAATAGGCTAATCCTCCCCCTGCGGCGCCGGCACCCTGGGGTTCTAGTCCAGGTTGGGGAGCCAGATTCTGTCCCGGTTGCTCCTCTTCCAGGCCAGCTCTCTGCTGTGGCCCAGGAGTGCGGTGGAGGATGGCCCAAGTGCTTGGGCCCTGCACCTGCACGGGAGACCAGGAGGAAGCTCCTGGCTCCTGGCTTCGGATCAGCGCGGTGCGCCAGCCTTAGTGGCCATTTTGGGGGTGAACCAACGGAAAAGGAAGCCCTTTCTGTCTCTCTCTCACTGTCCACTCTGCCTGTCAAAATAAATAAATAAATAAATAATAATAAAAGATTAAATTATTTAATGTTGTGTTCCTTCAAAAGGAGTTTGGATTTTTCTGCTTTATAAGGGCAAGAAAGTACACACACACACACACACACAGAGCAACTATTTGTATATGTTTGTGTGTCTTAGCAATATTGTGTGCTCTTAGCAGTAATACACACATGCTGGCTCCACCTATCTTGTCCATTAGCACAAAGAGCTGAAGAGACACAGGAGTTGTTTGCCTTATAAAAAGAAATGTGTAATATGCAGTCACAGAATGGATTGAGACTGTACCGATTCTTTCATTGTGATGCCCTTTCTCTATCTTCTTTCCCTTGTGCCTATGGAATGATGAGGCACTCCATCCTATGGGATTCTTCTTCAATAGCCTTTTAACGATGAGCTTTGCAAGTTAAATAGCAACATAGTATGATGCCAGAAGAGATGCCCAAGGCTGAAGGACTTAACTAAGATAAGCAACATGCATTCCTTCAATCATATGGCCACTTGAGCATTTAACACCTGCTGCATATTTGGTTGAGTTGTAACGTTTAGGATATAGCATTGAGTAAAATCAGATTCTAGCCTCATGTTCACATTTTAAAGGAGAGACATTCAAAATAAGCACAGAGCATAGTAACTGACTTATGCTAAGAGATCCTTGTGTTGATTGCTCTTAGCAGTGAGAGATCTACAACTATAATTAGCTCTGTGACTGGGAGCGTGATTGGAGAATTCCTATAATTGTATCTAATAGATAGAGAAATGCAACTCTTGATCACCAAGAACCATATGATAAGACATGAAAATTTCATGGAAAATGGAATTAAATCTAATTGTTACAAAAAATTGAAATGCAAACAAGAGGTCTTCAAAAAGTTTATGGAAAATGTCTGTTATGAAAAATTGACGGATTTTTAACATTTTTACGATGCACTAATTTATAGTACCAAATGTCCATGAGCTTCTTTTTTGTATAGATTTATTTTATTTACTTGAAAGGGTTACACAGAGAAGGAGAGGCAGAGAGAGAGAGAGACAGAGAGACAGAGAGGTCTTCCATCCGCTGGTTCACTCCCCAGATGGCCTCAAAGGCTGGAGCTACAACAATCTGAAGCCAGGAGTTTCCTCCAGGTCTCCCAAACTGGTACAGGGGTCCAAAGACTTGGGACATCTTCTGCTTTCCCAGGCCATAGAAGAGATCTGGATCAGAAGTGGAGCAGCTGGGTCTCAAACTGGCGCCCATATGGGATGCCCACACTGCGGGTGGTGGCTTTACCTGCTATGCCACAGTGCTGGCTGCATCCTGAGCTTTTTAAAGCTAATTTTACTTAGGAATTGCTTTTGCAGTTTGAATATGGTAACTAAAAAATAACACCAAGACCTCTTCCAATTATTCGCAGTATGTTTCCTAGGACCCGTCACTCAGCCTGGGAACATCATATACTCATTGCTTTTAGAATTCTCCATACTTTGTATAGTAATAGACCAGACATGGGGTAGCATATGTGGAAGTGTTCTACTGAGATGGCTAAGGATTAATTTAAATTATGACTTCTTAGATCGATAGTGTTTTCATGGGATGCTAGATGAGTGTTGAATTTTAGTGACTAAAGAGCATAAAAATACAAAGATAATACCAGCCACCTAAGTGTGCCACTTTCCTATACCACAGTGCCAAAAAGTAGCAAACAAAAATGAAAGGCCCTTCATTAAGACCCCTATCATTACTGAGATGATTGCAAGACATATCAAAATGTTTTCCTTTTCAATATATCTCCAAAATGATGGGTGCATTTTTCTTGTAAAATACAACATTAAAAATCATAAAATGGTTTAAGTGGCAGTGTGGAATAGAAAAATAGCCTGGATCCTTAGGCACAAATGATTTTCAATTCTATACGGAGATGTCTTTCACCTCCCGACACTCAGGAAATGAATGATTCCAAATGGCTCATAGAATTGTGCTACAGGGCTGCTGGAAGCCCCTTGGAACTTGTAACCAACCCCAACATTTTTATCAGCTCCATAACAGTACACAAGTTAATAATAAAAGGGCAATTCAGGGGCCAATCCAAATCCAAATGACAGTGGCCTTAAGAACAAACAGCCTAATCAAAGTGACATTGATGCAGCTTTGAAACAATAAATATTAGCTCTGTCACTGCTTAGCTGCGTCAAAGTGCCATCCGCTTTGTCACCTTAGAAAACCTCCCCAGGAAGGAGAGCTGCAGTGGTAACTTCAAGTTGCCTTGAACGTCAGCTTGGTCTCCACTTGCAGTTTCATAGATGGGCTGGATCTTGACTGTCCTAAATTAAAGGCAGATTTCCCATTTCTCCACTATATCACTATGATTCTCCTTATTGATAAATTGAGAAGGTAAGCTAGACCCTGAAAAACACATGAATACAGTATGTTGTTCACTGCTACATCCTAATTATTCTAATCTTAACCTTCAAGTTTGAGGGGAAAACTTTTTGTTTTTCCCCTTTTCCTAATGTCAAAAGGCTCAGTTGGAAACACATGAGCAATGTTGGAGTTGTTGAGCTGACTAGTTTATTTATAAGAATAAGCATATAAGATTAAAGATGAAAGGATTTATAAGAATATACAAATGGAGATTTCAGAAAATTTATAGAAAATACATATTATGAAGAATATTGTGTGTGGGTTTCAAAGGTTTTTTTGTACCAAAAATATTTATCTTTTAGTTCCATTTTCCATAAACTTTCTGAAAGACCCTCATTTATATGTCTTTTTTTTATGGCAAGGTGATGAATAAGCACTGTTGCCATGCATCGATAGGACTTCTAGGGGCTTAGATTGTGGGTGTCTGTAAGAACTTCCTAAGTTTATTTTTAACCATGGTAAAGAAAGTAAGTAATCCAAGTGTTCTGGCAGATATGTAAGTAGCTGCTTATAGAATCCAGCAAAATAAAATTAATTTCTAAAAGCATATAAACAACCACAATTTGGATGGTTTTCTTTGAGATTTATTTGACAGTGCTACAAAGAGGGAGAGGCAGAGAAATCTTTCATCCACTGGTTCATTCCCTAAATGGCCACAGTGGCTAGCGGTGGGCCAGGCTGTAGCCAGGAGTTTCCTCCAGGTCTCCCATGTGGGTAGTAGGGGCCCAACCACTTGGACTGTGTGCTGCTGCTTTCCCAGGTGCATTAGCAGGGAGCTTGATTGGAAGTGGA
The DNA here is from genome assembly GCF_051225735.1 of Oryctolagus cuniculus. Classification (NCBI taxonomy): domain Eukaryota; kingdom Metazoa; phylum Chordata; class Mammalia; order Lagomorpha; family Leporidae; genus Oryctolagus; species Oryctolagus cuniculus. The sequence goes on from NC_142877.1 coordinate 5,970,781, forward strand.
GCAGCTGGGACTTGAACTGGCACCTATATGGGGTGCTGACATCACAGATGGTAGCTCACGCACACGTGGGCTGCTGACGTCACAGATGGTAGCTGGACATATATGGGCTGCTGACGTCACAGATGGTACCTGGCACATATATGGGCTGCTGACGTCACAGATGGTAGCTGGCACCTATATGGGTTGCTGATGTCACAGAGGGTAGCTGTGCCACCACACCAGTCCCTCCAGCCATCCTTTAGGGCACACCTTTGGGAAGAGGAGGGAGTCCCATGTTTCAAACCAACAATAGCGTAAGTATGTAAAAAGCTTTCCAGGGAGAGGATGTGCTGCTAGTTCTTAAGAGCTTTAAAACATTGTGTGTTTATTTTGTAAAATAAGTAAATTAAATGACAACATTTGGGACAGGAACTTGTGGCAACAAGAAGGTGATGATAATGCAAATGTGGACATTTTCAAAAGGCCCGAGATCCTCAATCAGATGAGAAAATGTTCTTCAGAGATTGTAAATGTTATTCACCATCACTGGCACATTTCATGGCACAAAAGCTTCTTTGGAACAATTTTAAAACAAGTTTAATCTGCTTGAGCTATAGCCTCCCCACTGCTGCCTTCCTGCCCTCCGCCAGGCTACCCATTGTAAAACTAAAAATTTGAGAGTAACATTCAACATGTAGTTCCACAATAATACCAGCACAAACCATTTGTGGTTATCTCGTAGAAAGAAAAAAAGCAAAACCCTCAAATGATGCAGAAATACAAAATGTAACATGAGGGGCTGGCGCTGTGGTGCAGCAGATTAATGCCCTGGCCTGAAGCACCGGCATCCCATATGGGCTGGTTCTAATGAGCAGGCTGCTCCTCTTCCGATCCAGCTCTCTGCTGTGGCCTGGGATAGCAATAGAAGATGGTCCAAGTCCTTGGGCCCCTGCACCCATGTGGGAGACCCGGAAGAAGCTCCTGGCTTCGGATTGGCGCAGCTCTGGCCGTTGCAGCCATCTGGGGAGTGGACCAGCAGATGGAAGACCTACCTCTCTTTCTGTCTCTACCTCTCTGTGTAACTCTGTCTTTCAAATAAATAAAATAAATCTTAAAAAAAAATGTAACATGAGCCTATCGTAGCCCTGTATCCCAGAGATAACCAGTAGCAATCATTCCTAAAACTGTGTCGGCTGAGAGCTACAGATACTGCACTGTGCTGAGATAACACAAAGCCGTGTTCCTGGACAGAGTTCTGGAGAAACAGGTGAGATAACACAAGAGGTACTATTCACCAACTTTTAGACTTTGGGAAATAGTTTTCTTGAATTTGAAAAACACATCAACCATTGATAACGGACAGCATTAATTATAAATAACATGTGCCTTTTACAGCAAAGTAGTTTGAAAACTTCAGAGTCAACATTGCGTCCTATAACCAGGTGGCCAGAGGGCTAAGAATTGCTCTTGTACCTGTGTGTCCTTTGACAAGAATAATAAAAGTATATTGACATATCTGTGAAAAATCAAACGTAGTTAGTGTATGATGATGAAATTAAAATCATTTACTCAAGTTTATCTGATTCAATTTCAATTAGGAGACTCCAAGCCACAGAGACTATTCAAAACTTCCAAAATGAGTTTATTTTCTAAGACATTTGTGTGTGAAGAGTCAGAAAAATACTGTACTATTATTACTTTTGTTGTCTCAAAAATCAATCTGCTGAAATCATCTAACCCTCAAGTGTACCTTGGGATATACACAAAGTACATCTCTTTCAATGTTAAAGTGCCAGCTATTGAAAAGTTTACCCAATCTGTTTAGAGAGACTGTGACTGCCAAACGAAATTTCTCAGAGTGTTACAAGTTATGATATAATTATCCCAGTGTTTATTTGGCTGGAAATTTTAGACTATCATTCATGTTATTTTACTCATGACCAAATGTGATCAACTACAGTTTTCAGGATCGAGAGACAAAGAAATCAACAAATGAATTTTTTTTTTTTGAGTAGGAGCTACAATTCAGAGTTAAGTTATGGGGCTGGCACTGTGGCTCAGTAGGTTAATCCTCCCCCTGCAGCACCAGCATCCCGTACGAGCACTGGTTCTAGTCCTGGCTGCTCCTCATCCAATCCAGCTCTCTGCAATGCCCTAGGAAAGCAGTAGAAGATGATCCAAGTTCTTGGGTCCCTGCACCCATGTGGAAGACCCAGAAGCAGCTCCTGGCTCCTGGCTTTGGGTTGGTCTGGCTGTGGCCATTGCAGCCTTTTAGGGAGTGAACCAGCAGATGGAAGACCTCCGTCTTTCCCTCTCACCATCTGTAACTTTACCTCTCAAATAAATTAAATTAAATTAAATTAAATCAAATTAAATTATGATTTCTCTATGTGTACTCAATTGTTTAGGGTGTATTATACAAAACTAACATGTAGCAAGTATATATATGTGCATATCCATATTCATATAAATATCCTTTTTTATTAGGCTAGAAACGTATATGAATGTCTTATGGTAGTAAATATCCAACATTCAAAAATTAGCTTTTTACTCTGTATGGATGGCCATAAAATTGTTAATTTATATTATCACAATTGGATTTTAAGGAAGGTTCTTGTGGATAGCTGATATAGCTTATAATGTGTGTAACATAGGGCAAAAGAAAAGATGTATAAAAGGTGTATTTTCCACTTTTTTTTCCTTAGTGGAGGGAAATAAGTTTGGTGGATATTTTTTCCTTCTTCTTCCTAACCTAAAGGATAATAAGCACTGGTCCAGATCAACTGAGGGGGATGGGGAAGGGGATGTGGATGGAAAGAGAGGTGATTTCCAAGCTCATAGAAAACACTGCTGGTGTAATCTGATGGACTGCCCAGAGAACCAAGCCTCCTGGGCAATGAAGAGACAGATGGCAGCTCCCTCTGGGGCAGAGAGACAAGGCTCATTACAGAAGGAGACATATTTCAGAGAAGTGAGGGAAAGGGCTGGCGGCTCCAACAGGAGCAGCCGGCTGGACTCAGGTGCCAGTTTGACTCCTGATAGCCCTTGCAGGTTTGATGGAGTGATTGAGCTTAATGCTCTTTTGGAGAACTTTCTCTCGTAGAGTTTTCTCTTGACATTAGACAACAAATAAGATTCCTGATACAAGCAGTCCACCTGGAAGCATTTATTGAGCAAACTCCAAGGAATTTAGCAGGGTGATAGGCAGGATGGTCGGTATCAAGAATTCTCAAAATCCATAATGAGGATTCTGATTACTGCATTTTCTGAGTGTGACTGTTGATTGATTTTAAGCCTTACTGTTTTTTGCTCCCTTGTGTAAGTGCACACTGTGTAGGCACCAGCAAGACCATGCAAACTTCAGACTTCCTGGGAATGCTGTTCTCAGTTCTGAACTTTGCTAAAATTGAAACCCAGGTCATTTGTTTTTCCAGGCTCTCTCAGACCATTTGCAACCTACTTATGACAGCAGCTCTGCTGTCCTAGAGATGTGACTAATGCAAGTTGTCAGCCCTACCCTTACCCTCTTGGTGTGTGTGTGTAGTGTCCCCTCACCATCCTGGACCTCTGGACCAAACTTTGGGTAGAGGTCAGCCCTGATTTTGAAGAGTAAGATGAGGTGGGTCTGTCGTTCACAAAGGCAGAAGGCTGGGGTATGCTGAAAGGGGAAGGATTGTGATGACCTCAACTAAAGGTAAAGGCACACATAAGAAGCAGAAGGAATGGCGGTGAGGAGCAAAGGGTGCAGATACCAAGGAGAGCAGTATGGCTCAACGCTCCTGCCAAAGAGAAGCCTAATGGTTCATTATTTGGATTTTTATGCCTTTGTAGAATGTAAGACATCCTTTTGGGTAATACACCCTTTAGGTGTATTCTGTAAGCAAAAGGTAAATTTGTTTGCTAATTTGGAATAAGTTCTTAATGAAAGCTATGTAGTAGATGGATCTTTGAGTTAGTGCTTTGGCAGTCGATGCATTTATTGATACCTGAATTATCACATGAAAGGTCTGATTTTGAAGTTACAAAATACATTTGCTTCAATTTGAGAAGTCTTACAGCATACAAGGTGTGGAAATTACTGGGGATAATACTGGATGTGTGTATCTCTTGATCTGAAGGAAGATGAACAAGTGTGGAATTTGAGTTTTTACTGGTTGTAGGGTGAGGAATTCTGAAGCCAGCTAAGCTAATATAGTCCTAGATTATTCTGAGCAGTCAATACAAGTCAGAACAAACACAGAACTCTTGTATGTGTTCTTTCCAAGAAGGCATGTGGGAATTCAAGAGGGAGAGTAATGTATGACTCTAGAAAATAGAAGGTCACAATAAAAAGCTAGAAATTGCATAATGATGTGATTCACCTTGAAGGAAAGTCAACAGACAAAACTAAGGGCAGTTCATATCCCCACAGCTTCATCTCCATAAAAGCAAACCACATCCTTTGTTAATATACCCAAACCACTAAATTACATACTTGAAAATAGTGACTAGTGGCTTTTATGAGATATGAATTATATTTCAGTAAAAAATAAAGACTCCAGTGAGGATTCTCCTCTCCTCCTCAGATTGTAAGCAAATAGACGGGTGAAATGTAAGTGTGAATATCCACAGACGTACATGGAAGAACAATGTTGAGTACTTTGGGTGATGGTTAAAAGCCAGGAATGAGCCACTGTGTAGCAATAATCAATAGAGAACGTGAGGCAGAGAGGAGCCAGTGAATTATGAACTACAGCGATTTACGATGCTTTTTATGAAGATTATGTCGTTGTGTTAATCTTCATTATGTTCCCAAGTTAGAAAACGGTGGTAGACGTTACTGCGGATCTCTCATTGCTGCATTGCTGGTTTGCTACTGTCCCAGGAGGAGGCAGGCCTATCTTGCTGATCACTTTGTATTTCTGGAAATATTTTACCAATCGACTGTTTGTTGGGAGTTTACTTTTGCTATTTTGTGTTTAATGGCTCCTCGTCAGGTCAGATTCTCCTCCATAGGTGGCTGGGGGACATGAGCTGAGGTAGGAAAGAAGGTCCCAGTGCTGATCTCTGTGATGCACAAATTCAGAGACAGGAAAAGAGGCTGGGCCCCAAGTCTGGGCCTCTGTTACCTAAAGTGACAAACTGAGAAGGGAATTGAACAGTGTGACTCAGATGCTTACTTTTCATTTAAAAATTTTATTTTTATGTTACTTGAAATGCAAGTGACGGAGAGGGAGATTAATCTTCCATATCTTTCATTGTGTTTTTGTGCTCGTATGTTTGTATCCTTAGCATTATCTTCGGTTTACAATCTCTTTTCATGGATATCTTAAGCCATTTGTCCACTTAAGGATGATTTAAATAGAACTCGAAGATGATTCCCACGAACTCATCCAACTGAGCATTACTGATTTGCAGTGGATTTCCTTAAGTCTGTTCTCTAGCACCTGCCCCGTGGATAGGACCTGCAGTTTCTCAGGAGTCAATTTTTGTGAATTGCAGAGGCACAGCAACAACGATTTATGGACTTGGTGAGTGTATCAGTGGCTGTCAGTGTTGCTGAAGCTTACTAGAGCCAATTTCTGCCTTATTTCTTGGAAGTTATTACTCTAACATTGGGATCCTTGTTACCCCACACTCCATAGTTCATTCAAGCATCTGAATTAGGAGACTACAGATTCAGTAATAGTCACAGGCTAGCCTGAGATGCAGCTTAGCTAGACCTCAGTGACAAAAACCTGGTGATTCTCTGCAAAGAGGGATAGTTTGAGTTCTTCCTTCCCAATTTGTATCCCTTTAATGTCTTTTTCTTGCCTAATAGCTCTGGCTAGAACCTCCAGAACTATATTGAATAGCAGTGGTGAGAGTGGGCATCCCTGTCTGGTTCCAGATCTCAGTGGAAATGCTTCCAACTTTTCCCCATTCAATAGGATGTTAGCTGTGGGTTTTTCATAGATTGCTTTGATTGTATTGAGGAATGTTCCTTCCAAACCCAGTTTGCTTAGAGTTTTCATCATGAACGGGTGTTGTATTTTATCAAATGCTTTCTCGGCATCTATTGAGATAATCATATGGTTTTTCTTCTGCAGTCTGTTAATGTGGTGTATCACATTGATTGTCTTGTGCACATTAAACCATCCCTGCATACCAGGGATAAATCCCACTTGGTCTGGGTGGATGATCTTTCTGATGTGTTGTTGCATTCTATTGGCGAGAATTTTATTGAGGATTTTTGCATCTATGTTCATCAGGGATATTGGTCTGTAATTCTCTTTCAGTGCTGCATCTTTCTCTGGCTTAGGAATTAAGGTGATGCTGGCTTCATAGAAAGAATTTGGGAGGACTCCCTCTTCTTCGATTGTTCTGAATAGTTTGAGAAGAACTCAAACTATCCCTCTTTGCAGATGACATGATTCTGTATTTAGGGGACCCAAAGAACTCTACTAAGAGACTATTGGAACTCATAGAAGAGTTTGGCAAAGTAGCAGGGTATAAAATCAATGCACAAAAATCAACAGCCTTTGTATACACAGACAATGCCATGGCTGAGGAAGAACTTCTAAGATCAATCCCATTCACAATAGCTACAAAAACAATCAAATACCTTGGAATAAACTTAACCAAGGACGTTCAAGATCTCTACGATGAAAATTACAAAACCTTAAAGAAAGAAATAGAAGAGGATACCAAGAAATGGAAAAATCTTCCATGCTCACGGATTGGAAGAATCAATATCATCAAAATGTCCATTCTCCCAAAAGCAATTTACAGATTCAATGCAATACCAATCAAGATACCGAAGACCTTCTTCTCAGATCTGGAAAAAATGGTGCTGAAATTTATATGGAGGCACAAGAGACCTCGAATAGCTAAAGCAATCTTGTACAACAAAAACAAAGCCGGAGGCATCACAATACCAGATTTCAGGACATACTACAGGGCAGTTGTAATTAAAACAGCATGGTACTGGTACAGAAACAGATGGATAGACCAATGGAACAGAATTGAAACACCAGAAATCAACCCAAACATCTACAGCCAACTTATATTTGATCAAGGATCTAAAACTAATTCCTGGAGCAAGGACAGTATATTCAATAAATGGTGCTGGGAAAATTGGATTTCCACTTGCAGAATCATGAAGCAAGACCCCTACCTTACACCTTACACAAAAATCCACTCAACATGGATTAAAGACCTAAATCTACGACCTGACACCATCAAGTTACTAGAGAACATTGGAGAAACCCTTCAAGATATTGGCACAGGCAAAGAATTTCTGGAAAAGACCCGGGAGGCACAGGCAGTCAAAGCCAAAATCAACTATTGGGATTGCATCAAATTGAGAAGTTTCTGTACTGCAAAAGAAACAGTCAGGAGAGTGAAGAGACAACCGACAGAATGGGAAAAAATATTTGCAAACTATGCAACAGATAAAGGGTTAATAACCAGAATCTACAAAGAGATCAAGAAACTCCTAACATCAAAACAAACAACCCACTTAATGATGGTCCAAGAACCTCAATAGACATTTTTCAAAAGAGGAAATCCAAATGGCCAACAGGCACATGAAAAAATGTTCAAGGTCATTAGCAATCAGGGAAATGCAAATCAAAACCACAATGAGGTTTCACCTCACCCCGGTTAGAATGGCTCACATGCAGAAATCTACCAACAACAGATGCTGGCGAGGATGTGGGGAAAAAGGGACACTAACCCACTGTTGGTGGGAATGCAAGCTGGTCAAGCCACTATGGAAGTCAGTCTGGAGATTCCTCAGAAACCTGAAGATAACCCTACCGTTCGACCCAGCCATCCCACTCCTTGGAATTTACCCAAAGGAATTTAAATTGGCAAACAAAAAAGAGGTCTGCACCCTAATGTTTATTGCAGCTCAATTCACAATAGCTAAGACCTGGAACCAACCTAAATGCCCATCAACGATAGACTGGATAAAGAAATTATGGGATATGTACTCTTTAGAATACTATACCACAGTAAGAAACAACGAAATCCAGTCATTTGCAACAAAATGGAGGAATCTGGAACACATCATGCTGAGTAAAATAAGCCAGTCCCAAAGGGACAAATACCATATGTTCTCCCTGATCGGTGACGACTGACTGAACACCAAGAGGGAAACCTGTTGGAGTGAGGTGGACCCTATGGGAAATGGTGGCTTGATCAGCATAGCCCTGACTGTTAATGAACAACTTAATACATTATCCCTCTTAGTAGTTTTTTTATCTGTTCTACTTAATATGACTGGTTTAGATCTGTAATTGATGCACAGTTATTCTTAAGTGTTGAAAATTAACTGAAATGTGATCCCTGTTGAACATGGTGGTGGGAATGGGAGAGGGAAGAGATGTATAATTTGGGACATGCTCAGGCTGACTTGCCCCAAGTGGTGGAGTTGGAAGCATACCAGGGGATTCCAATTCAATCCCATCGAGGTGGCATGTACCAATGCCATCTCACTGTTCCAGGTGATCAGTTTCAGTTCACAGTTGGTCATGGTGAAGGGACTGGGAGTCAAAGGGAGCACATAGACAAGTCTAGTACCTGCTAACGCTAACTGATGGAGTAAATAAAGGGGAGAGTGATCCAACATGGGAAGTGAGATACTCAGCAGACTCATAGAATGGCAGATGTCCTAAATAGCACTCTGGCCTCAGAATCAGCCCTAAAGGCATTCGGAGCTGGCTGAAAAGCTCATGAGAGTATTTCAGGCATGGAAAGCCAAGACACTCTGGCAAAAGATCTCTGCGAGTGAGATCCCAGTGGAAAGAACAGGTCATCAAAGAAGGAGGTACCTTTCTCTGAAGGGAGGAGAGAACCTCCACTTTGACTATGACCTTGTCTAAACAAGATAAGAGTCGGAGAACTCAGAGGGCTTCCATAGCCTTGGAAACTCATGACTGGAGCATAGGGAGATTACTGATGCCATAGACAGGAGTGTCAATTGGTAAAGTCAACAACAGGAGTCACTGTGCACTTACTCCTCATGTAGGATCTCTATCCTTAATGTGCTGTACATTGAGATTTAATGCTATAACGAGTACTCAAACAATATATTTCACTTTGTGTTTCTATGGGGGTGCAAACTGTTGAAATCCTTACTTAATGCATACTAAACTGATCCTCTGTTAAAAAAAAAAAAAAGAAATTATCAATTCCCAACTTGACTCTCACTGGGATTAAACATGACAATAGGTCTGATCTGATTTCATCATCATTTAAAAAAAATCATCTATTATTTTTCACTTTATGTTTCTGTGTGGGAGCAAACTGTTGAAATCCATACTTAATGTATACTAAGCTGATCTTCTGTATATTAAGATAATCGAAAATGAATCTTGATGTGAATGGAAGGGGAGAGGGAGTGGGAAAGGGGAGGGTTGTGGGTGGGAGGGACGGTATGGGGGGGAAGCCATTGTAATCCATAAGTCGTACTTTGAAAAATTATATGCATTAAATAAAAGTTTAAAAAAAAAAAAACAAAAAAAAAAAACCTGGTGATTCTCAAGCTCAATCTGCTTTTGTGTGATTCTAAATACATTAAAATTTGGTGTCAAAATTTTAAAAAATTATAAAAGGTCTATCAACTTCAGCCTTAGGTGTCAAATTAGCTGTTTATTAGAATTTTAATAGCCTTCATTCTTTCTGAAGGTGTCAAATTGTATTTATAGAAGATGCAGAATTTGTAAATATTTAAACATTTCAGGCCTCATTAAAGAAAATATAGACATAAAAGTTTGATATTTGCAATTGTAAAATTTCAATGTACAATAAGAAAATAAGTGTGATGGGGCTGGTGCTGTGGCATAGTGGGTAAAGCCATTGCCTGCAGTGCTGGCATCCCATATGGACGCAAGTTTGAATCCCGGCTGCCCCACTTCTGATTGAGCTCTCTGCTATGGCCTGGGAAAGCAGTAGGAGATGGCCCAAGTCCTTGGGCCTCTGCATCCATGTGGTAGACTTGGAGTAAGCTCCGGGCTCTTGACTTCAGATCAGCCCAGCTCCAACCATTGCAGCCATTTGGGGTGTGAAGCAGCAGATGGAAGACCTTTCTCTTTCTCTCTGCCTGTCTCTGCCTCTCTGTAACACTGACTTTCAAATAAATAAATGAGTCCTTTTTTTTATTTTTTTATAAATGAGTCTTAAAAGAAAAAAAAAATAAACATGAGAGGGGCCAGTGCTGTAGCACAGAAAGTTAAGGTGCAGCCTGCAGTACCTGCATCTCATATGGGTGCCAGTTTATGTGCTGGCTGCTCCACTTCTGACCCAGCTCCTGCTAATGCATCTGGGAAAACAGCAGAAGACGGCCCTATTTCCTGGGTCTCTGACCCATGTCAGAGACCTAGGAGAAACTCCTGGCTTCAGCCTGACATTGCGGTCATTTGGGGATTTAACCAGTAGATTTAAGATCTCTCTGTGTGTCTCCTCTCTCTCTATAACTCCACCTTTCAAATAAATAAATAAATCTTAGGAAACATGGGGACATTTTGAACCGTATATTAAGTGCTCTACTTCATCTAAAGCAAAAGAAACTTTGTAATCTAAAGTCTAACAATTTAGAGCAACCCGAAAAATGTCCGTTTCTCAAGGATCTGGATTGCTTTCCCAGTTTGTGATTGCATCATTATTTTGAAAGGAATATACTTCACAAGATGCAAATAGTCGTGATTACCACCGAAGAAAGTGTCGGAAGACGTTCATGCTAATTCTCAGCAGTTTCACGTGTATCCTGGGGAAGTGGGGCTGAGGGAGATGCCGGTGGTCAGGGAATAGCCCTCCTCCTGCCCCGAGCCTGCTCGCTCAGTCCATCTCCCTCACAGTACTCAGGTAGGGGAGGTGGTTAATCATTTGAGTAAGATTCATATTTAGGTGTAAGTGATATCAAACACTGGACCTGTCATTGCTAGTGGCAAGACGTTCCACACCCATGAAACAGATCCTGCCTCTGCTTCAGGATTATTGCTTCGAGTTCCTACAGAGGAGAGCAAATGTTTCTAGAAAGGGCTCGATACTAATGAGTGTATTAGACTTAATGGATTATAGAGCTTCTGTCGCCATTACTCAAAATAGCACAAATGCAGCCATGGACAATATGGTATATCCCAATAAAATCTTATTTGCAAAAACAGAAGGTGAATTTGGCCACAGGGCCACAGTTTGTGGCCTGCTCTGTGACAGTACATCAGCAATACACCTAGCACTGCGTGTGGCCAGCTCCCAAGAAAGGTGCAGGCACAAGTCCAGTCCAGCAGCTCACACGGCAAACCCCGAGTTCTTGTCTTTCCCTCTAATGTTTTTATTTTATCATTTTCTTACGTACATCCCTTTTCTCATGACTAAAGAAAAAAAGCTTGGTACGTGGAAATAGACCTGGATCAACCCTGGCTCTGTCATTTATTTAACACTGGACACATACTATGTTGAGGCACAAGACATGGATATTTGGTCACCTACGTGGTCTGTGCCTCAATTTTCTCATGTGAAGATAAGACTGGTGACAGCAGGATTTTCTGTATTACTAAATAGGTGAACAGTATTTGCCACAGCATAGGCTAAAATAGGAGCTAAGTACAAATATTATACTTTATTTGCTATTTTCAAGATTAAATTGAAAAACAAAGCATGCACACAACATTTCATATAGCTAACAAACACTGCTTAAAAATATCACTTTTCTTCCCAGGAAGGCGTGGTCCAAGAAATTTGACTGGCATCCTTTTGATTTTTCTATTTTCCCTAACAGATTAAATAAATAAATAGCCTTTTTAGGTATAGTCATAGATTTAGTTACTCGGTTTGGAGGCAAGAAATGGTATCAGCTGAAACAGATTTGGGGAAAAAAAACCAAGTCGTCATCAGCAGGGTCACCTTTTCAAACGCAAAGCTGAAAATCTGTAATCTGCCTACAAAAGATCTCTGTAGCGCGTGAGTGTGGACAGCAGGGGATTTTTCCTCTGCCTCTGGAGAAGCATAGATCAGCTGTAGGTATCAGTTCAGCCGTGGAGCATAATTTAATCATACTTGTAAATGACATTCCAGCGAAAGGTCAGCAGATCCATCAAGCCCTCATCAACGTAGGAAAATTAGACCAGCTTTATTGAGGCTGGAAAGTGATACGGTGCCGGCTCTGCCTGGGTGGGAAGCTGGGGGCTCAAGCAAATGTACCAGAGCACAGCCACTGAGCTGCAGGAGCAGGATTGACCGCTGTAGGTTCCCACACCAGGAGGGGTTTTCGCTCTGTCCCCTCCCTCTTTTTAGGAACTGTGTAAACATCTTACTGAGTTGATAACATAAGCAGAACTGTTTCAAGAAACTGGAGATTTGGATCCTAGACGTGGGAAATAAAAATTAGAGCGCGAATGATCCACATCTGCTGCTTAGTCAGGCGAGAGGCGTTTGCCGTGACGATGCGTTCACTCAGCGGGGGAAGACTGCTTGTAAGAGCGGAAAAGAAGGTCTGCATTGGATAAATGGCGTTGGTGCAGCAGGTGGGTGGGGGCTTAGTTCTGGCCTCCACCACTTACAGCAGTATACCCCTTGACATGGTAATTTTTTCTAAACTTCATACAGTGTCTTCCAATTCATACAGTTGTTGAGAGAGTTAGATGAGACCATGTAGTAAAGAATAAAGCCGTAAAGAACAAGTATGAGTAAGTGAGTTATCTTTAATATTGTTTTGTTATTCAGATAACAAAGTTCTAGAAGCTGACTTCTTCTAGCTGGACTCTAGAGCTTCTCTCTCAAGGGCCCCTGCGGTTGGGTCCCGCAGAGGCTGTTACACATGTGCGTCCAGGTAGAGCTCCCTGGGGACCATCCTAGAATTCTACCTCATGCAGATGACAAGTGGGGATTCCACCAAGTGACGGCAGCTTTGTTTAGAGGGACTTTGACTGTCAAGAAGTCACAGTGTCCACACATAGTTTCCTTCTCACTCTAAGGATTTGGTGTCTCCCTCTGCCACAACTAGATAAGGAGGAATAATGCGCTCACGGTGCATCTCGGGGAGATGAGGGTGCAAGCAACACAACAGGGCCCAAATACTTCAGCAAAAGGTCGGTTTTTCCTGATTGTGTATGCACCTTTCATTGCAATCCTGTTTCTAGCACGACTAAAAAGAGTGCCATTCAGGCTCATTTGGAAACAATATAATTGGCCTAATTTAGTAGGCAAGGCTCCGGTTGTGTGGTGTGATTCATTGTGCCGCAGAGTTGGAAAGCCTGTTCCTCTGCTCGCTTTTTCTGTTTGAAAGGAATCTCTGCACGTTGTATTCTCTGGACTGTCTGGGCTGTGGCTTCAGTTCAACCTCAGCCTGAATTATCACCGAGCCTCCAGCCTGACATGTTGATCTATCCAGACTCCTCGCACTGGATGCCTAATAGGAGACCTGATGGAAACAGAGAATAAGTCATGTCAGCTCTCCATGCCCAGGAACTGGAGTCTTACCCAGTGTTTATCCAGAGGGTGTCAGATTTATCCTTCAGATGCTGGGGGACATGCGTGAGTGATACCAGCACAGTGGAAGACTCTCACTGCATTGGCTGCAGAGCCTCAGCGAAGTATTTAGGATCCATGATGCAAATGTTGGATTTTGTCAATACCTCCTGTGAAGAATTTCAGCAGTTTCAGGCATTTATGGGTAATTTCTCCAGGAATTTCCCAGGTTTTGGAATATTAATTTGAGGGTAATACTTGTTGCTGACAGCAGCATGCAAAATATGACACACACATGCACATGCATACCCTATGAACATGCACTATTTTGATTATGTAATAATTAAAACTGTTAGAGTACACACTGGTACATCTGTGGCCTTCCCCTCAGGGCATTTATATTGTGAGTATACATGTATTTGTTAGTCTTTGATTATTTTCCCTCTGCCCTGCCAGGCTGCATGAGGGTAGGGACTAGTTTCAAAATTTCACAATTGAAACTACTGTGGGGCCGACGCTGCGGGTTGATGCAGTGGGTTGACGCCCTTGCCTGAAGCACTGGCATCCCACAGGGGTGCTGGTTCAAAACCCAGCAGCTCCATTTCCAATATAGCTCTCTGCTATGGTCTGGGAAAGCAGTAGAAGATGGCCCAAGTCCTTGGGCTCCTGCACCCACGTGGGAGACCTGGAAGAAGTTCCTTGCTCCTGGCTTCAGATCGGCACAGTTCTGGCCGTTGTGGCCAATCGGGGAGTGAACCATCGGATGGAAGACCTCGCGCTCTCTGCCTCTCCTCGCCTCCACATGTAACTGTGATTTTCAAATAAAAATAAATAAATCTTTAAAAATATTGAACCTATTGTTTGCTATGGCCCAAGACAGTGATTATGATAGAATAACAGCTTAGTATTTATTTGTTGAGTGGATCAATGTTTGAGTGATTAAATAGATTAATTTGTGTGAGTCTTCAGATAGATTATATATTAAAAATGTCTGCATCATGGCATTTCTTGATTCCCCAGTATTATAAGAAACCTTAACTTTAGCTTTTCTGGCTTTAAGATTAGTGGAAAGTTATTGTAGAGATTGGGAGTTCCTAAGAATCAGAAATAAAAGCTCACCCATTATACTATTACCTAGAAATAATTACTGTCAAGATTTGATGTATGTGCTTCCATTATTTTTATTTATTACTGCACAGAATTGAATGTGCATAGTATTTATTCACTAGCTCTTTCACTTGATATGTAGTGAACATTTTCATATGCCATGAAATATTATCCTTAATTCAATGTTTAATGATTATCTGGCTTTCAGTGGATGAGTAATGATTTGTTTCACTGATGCCCTAGGTTTTCCATGTGAGATTTCTTTCTAAAATTGTGCAGTCCTTGAGATATTGTGCCACATGGTCAGAATAATATGCAGCATGTGGCCTCCAATGCTTGTGCTTCAGGCTTACCTTCTCACCAACATCAAGTCTTAATATTTTAAGACGTTTTAAAATTTATTAGAAGAAAACAACGTATTTGTGAATTTGGTGCTAAGTAGAGTCGGTGACCTGAGAGGAAGCATTTGAGAAGGAAACACTTCTTAGACTTTCTTGAAAACTGAATGGGTGAGACATGCTAATTATTGTGAGTATGTGGAATAAGGTGAAGGCTTTGAAGCCACAGCTGCTGTTTTATAACAATGAGAAGATATCCTGAGATTTTTAAGTAGGCTCACCTGAGGATGAAGAACTAGTTAGAAGAAGAGCAGAGGAATAAAGAGAAATGTGATTCCTAGCTTGATTTGTGTTGCTGGATCAAGCCTTACCTGAAGAAATATGTCTTGCACTTTTCTGTTACGTAAACTGACATAGTATCTTTCTAGTTTAAACAGATTTTAGTTGGACTTGGAATTGAATATTCCTCATGGGCATAGCTCTATTGTTGGACTATATAGCATTTCAAGTTTTGCTAAATTATCCATGTAAATTTTTATTAATGGGTTCATCAAACTCTAAATTGATGTTTTTATATTTTCTTATTCTGAAAACTGCATAATTCAATGTAGTATTTTTTTAAAAAGTTTATTTATTGGAAAGGTGGAATGATAGAGGGAGAAAGAGATCTTCCATATCGTTGGTTCACTCTCCAAATGCCTGCAATGGCCAGGGCTGGGACAGGCTGAAGCTAGAAGCCAGGAACTCCATCCAGGTCTCCCACGTGGGTGGCAGGAAACCGAGTACTTGGGCTATCTTCTGCTGCTTTTCCAGGCACATTAGTGGAGAGCTGGTTCAGGTGCAGAGCCACTGGGACTCCAACTGGCACTCTGAAAGGGGATGCCGGCATCTCAGGTGGCTGTTTAACCCACTGTGCCACAATGCTGGCCGAGTATAGTGTATTTTGAAAATAAAACACTGGGCTCTTGATTCAAGGGTTATGATACAATATAATTAATCTAGAAGCTGAAATACTTGGAAAAAACAAATATTTAGCAAGATTATGAGAAAAAAGAGTAACTGAAGAATATCACAGCTTTTGTCACAGGCCTGAGGGTCTTCTACCTATTAAAAATCTCTAGGTGGTATATGGCAAGACCTCTGCAGAGCAGTCTTAAGGGTTGGGAAAAAGCTGAGAGCTGTGTTTTTTTCTGTTGTTGTTGTGTTTTTGTTTTTTTTTTTTTTTTTTTTTTTTTTTTTTTTTGCCAGGATAAACACAGATGCTTAAATAAAATACGAGGAACAGACACAGGGGATGGTAAGATGGTTCCTGTTTCACACAATGAGTCAAGGGTATGGAGAACATAGAACACAGGGAAGGAGATTAAACACCTTCTGTCAGCGGTACCCTGGACTTTCTCATGAGTGTTCCATTTGGGAAGTAAAGATAATATAAATACGGAAAGCAGGAGCAGGCGTTTTGCCTGGAGGTGAAGACATCGCTCTGGACATCTGCATCTCAAGTGGGAGACCAGTTGGGTTTCAGGTCCTCGCTTCAGCCTAGCCCTGACCCATCTGGGGAGTAAACCAGTGGCTAGGAGTTTGATCTTTTTCTCTGTGTCTTCTGCTAAGTAAATTATAAAAATAAGCAGGAATCAGTGAAAGAGTATGAGATTCTGTTTATGGTTGAATGCCAATTGCTTTTATTTAAAGACATATTGTTCTGTCTTTTTTAAGTGGAATAAACTTGGAGGGGTAGATGAGAATCAGAAATAAAGCAGAGCAGAGCCAAACAAACACGAGCTCCCTGCTAGCTTAGTCTTACCACTCTCCAGGATCAACGTGCTGTCCTGTTTGGTTAGCAGGCCAGGTCTGGCCACATGCACTGTCTTGATAGAATAGGACTCTGACTTTTAACAATATTCATAATCATAGTAGCTAATTTTTTCTGAAAGCTTACGCCACAGTAAGTATAATGGATTAAAATGGGACTCGCTAAAAATCAATCGCTGGAGTCCTAACCCGCAGAGCTCTAGACTGTGGCCTCATTTAGACACAGGATCCAGGCAGAGGTAATGCAGTTACAATGAGGTCATTAGGATGGTCCTGATCCGATCTGAATGGTGCCATTAAGAGGATAAATTTAAACACAAACGTACACATAAGAGAGAGCATCACGCACAGTAAAGGGAGAGGAGGAAGGTTCTCCTGCAAACCAGGATGCCAGTAATGGCCGACAAACCACAGGAAGCCAGGTGACCACTGGAACAAGTTCTTCAGAGCCCCCAGCAGAAATCAACCCTGCTGACACTTTGTTCTTGAACTTCCAGCTTCCAGAGCTGTGAGACAATAAATGAAGTGCAGTTTAAACACTCATGAAACCAACAAACACACCGAGCATGCTGGTAAACTTATACATCTGGTAATCATTAGATACTAAAAGAAGCCCTAAATGAGCTAGTACTTATCTTGTTTCCATTTTGCAAAGGAGAAAGAAAAAGAAAGACATTAAGTATCTTGAGGTGTGCAACAGCTCATGAGCAGGAAGTTGGGGAACCTCCTGCAGGAGGGTGGGATGCCAAGAGCAGGGAGTTCCATCTCTTTCAGTTTTATCTGTTCTGTGTCTGCCACCCATACCCAAGGGTCTGATACATCCTTAGTAAGTACATGTTGGATAGTTACAGTTCTATGATTATCATAACATTTAATGATACCACAGATAAAAAACACTTTATTGGAATGTTCCATGTCTCTACATAGACATAATGTTTATTTTTAGTTAGTATACAAAATTCCATCAATTTCATGTCACTGTCATTTATTTCATCATTCTATCATTGGATACGTGTTCCATTTTAATGTTTTACTTTCATAAATAACACTGCAATGGATGTTGTCATTCCAAGATATTTTGTCATTTTTTTTTTTTATTTTTTGGATGGAAATGTTTTGAATTCTTGACATTAAATCATCAACGTTTTGAACAGTTCTACAATTATTTTAAAATGCATTGTCAAACAAGACAATGCATGTTCTCTCATACATGAAAGCGCAATTGAAGAAGAAAAAGTCAATCTGAAGGTAGAATGATGACTACTAGAGCCTCATAAGGGTGGAGGGTGGGGTGACAGAGGGTTGATAACAGGTACCAGCATATAGTCAGATAGAAGGAATAAAATCTACAGCACAAAGGGGAACACTATAGTTAACAACAATCTGTAATATACTTTATGAATGCCTGGATGGGAGGAGCTTGAAGACTCTGAGCATGGAGAGGTAATAGGAAAACGGAGACATTACTTTCCCTGATTTGATTAGTGTACTGTGTGTGCTGGGTGTCCCCTCAAGCCCCAGGCATGTGATATCAAAAACTGAAGCATGTTTAAGGAAATGGAAATGCCAGATACCCTGCTTGATCAGTACATATTAAATCTATGTAATGAATCACACTGTATCTTGCAAAAATATACAACAAAAATTTAAAAACTTTAATGTATTATCACATTACCTGTCTTATTAGAAATGTAGATTCATTTGGAATTTGCAATGACAGTGCTACTTTAGATTCTGTGGTTAGTTTTATAGAAAAATGAAAACATCTGTGGCCAGGGAGTGCAGTGGAGGATGGCCCAAGTGCTGCACCCCATGGGAGACCAGGATAAGTACCTGGCTCCTGGCTTCAGATCAGCGCGGTGCGCCGGCCGGGGCGGCCATTGGAGGGTGAACCAACGGCAAAGGAAGACCTTTCTCTCTGTCTCTCTCTCTCACTGTCCACTCTGCCTGTCAAAATAAAATAAAATAAAATAAACATCTCAACTGCCTGAGATAATCAACTGATGAAAGGGAAGTCAAATTGAACTGGTTTGGCAATGGGGTAAAAATATTTGTCCTCATTAATGAAAATGGATAAAAGTAAAATGTATATGTCACAAATTGATCAAATGGCAGTGTTTAGTGTCCAGTTAGAATTTAAACTAACAAGATAGTTATAATATCTCGGAATTAAAATATCAAATACACATATACAGACCTGTAGTTATTTAACCTAAATTGTTATATACTTGAAATATGAAAGTAGATTAACTGGAAAATGAAATGTCCAAAGATGATTTTTTCCTGACCTCTAAGAAATAGAAGGAAGGTTTCAGTTTGAATTTGGAAATTTAAAAAATTGAAAGATAGTTTAACACATCAAATCTTTTATTTGGCATCTGTTACAATCGGTTCAAGAAAAAGAATAAAGTAGACAAACTAGAACCTGTGCTGTTAATGACCTGAGTGAATGTGGTAAAAATGCAGCATCCATTCTTGCCTCCCAAACTCTAAGTGGCTACTGAAGTACTAGGAGGTAAGGAGTAGGAGCCGAGGGAGAGCGTGGGGAGGAAAGGAGGGGAGGGAGGAAGCAGGCAGGAAGGAAAGGAGGGATGAACAGACAGAAGAAAGGAATAGAAAAAGCAGAAAAGAAGGAAGAAAACATTGAAAGCACAGAGATGTGAAGGTAATTGGCACAAAAAATAAAAGTTCACTTTTTAAAAGCCCAAAATTTATTTGTATTGATAGCACCCAATGAATTGAAATTAATTACAACAACCACTGCATTCAAAACAGACACAAGTTTTGTTTACTGTCTAGTGATCCCTTAAAATTTTAATCTCACTTGCAAGAGTTCAAAGCCAGGTTTTGCTCTGCATCACAGCATCCAGCTGCAGCTGGCCAAGCCTTGTGTTCCTTTGCAGCTACAGAGGAAGCATGAGGGCTGACAGCAAATGGCCTTTGCAGCAGAAAAGCAGAAACTCGGGCAGCCCAGAGTCCTTCTCACAGCATCCCAGATGTTCTCAATCTTATTTAGGCTTAGCTCGTTTTTGTACATGCTTTAAGAAAGCTTATCCTTAAAAATGAAAGTTCCACACTAGCCTCTCCTGCTGTGATAATGGGAAAACTAAACCGACATGGTCCAAGTTTCCAAGATGTAGTTCCCTCCCTTTGGCATTATGGTGAATGATTAGGCAGAAATATAACAGGGAAATCTTCCTTCTCTGTTACTGAGCAGTGGCTCAAATGGAACTAGAAAGCGGTGGTTGTCTCCTCACTGCAGTCTGTTGCTGTTAACTCCAAGATAGCTTTTCTGGACTGGTATATTTATAGAGTCTGCAAAGAAAGAAAATAGATATAAATATTTGAATACCTTTTATTTAGGAGCAATGTCTATTCTAATGTTGGTTTTTTGTCTTTCTCAGTAGTTGGTGTGGATACCCAGAAGAGCTGAATTAATTGTGTGGACAAACTTATTATGTTGTTTAGGTTAATTCTAGACCACGTTGGGGAAGATGTAATTGGGCTAGTGTACAAAACAGTTGTATGTTCAACATTCATTCTTTGAAACATTCATCAACTTTTTTTTTCAGTTAATTTTTTAAAAAATTATTTGGAGATTAGACAGAGACATCTTCCAAAGAAAATGCCCAAAACAGCTGGGGCTGAGTCAAGAACTTGGAATGCAATCCAGGTCTCCCACATGGGTGACAGGAACCCGAGTGCTTGAGCCAGCACCTGCTGTTTCCCAGGGTATGCATTAGTGGGGAGCTTGAACAGGGAGCCAACCCAGGATTGGAATGCAGGCACTCTGATAGGGGCATCCCACTTGGTGACTTAACTGGTCAGCCACATAACATCCCGGCATTTTCTTTTTTATCAAAATATCTTTCTATGTGCCAGACACTTCTCTGGGTTCTTGGGATGGAGTAGTATATCTGTTATCTATTGATGCAATAATCCTGGAAATCACCACCCCAACAAAGCTGTCTAGAACAGTAGACATTTATTATTATCTTTGAAACTGTGGTGCATTTAGGATCCCACTGTGCTCATCTGGGCTCACTCAATAACGTGTGCCAGCTGCAGGTAGGGCAGGCTGCTCGCTGAGTCTTGGCTTGGCTCTCCCCTGTGTTTTGGGGTATCATTGACTGTTGACTGGTGAGAGAGAGCCTCTGCTGGTGCAGTTGGGCTCTCTTGGTTGTGAATTTTCATCCTCAGCTTAACCAACTTTTTTTCCTGATAAACCCAGAGTTTTAAGAGTAACTCAGTAAAGCCTATGCTCAGAACTGACCCACTCAGAACCTGTGCACTACTTCTTCATTTGATCAGCTAGAGCAAATTAAAGGCCAACCTAGATTTAAGGGGTCAGAGTCTAGTTTCTGCCTCTTTGGGGAAGAGGTACAAAGCCACAGTGCCATAGGTGTGTTTGCATTATAATAATTACAGCCACTTTCATAATCAATCTTCTATAAGTGCTAACTGAATCCTAACATGGGAAACAGAGAAACTGAGTCAACAAATAATGATCATGATCATTTCAAATGTTGCTTAGCACTCTGAAGAAAACAGAGTGACTTCACAAAGTCGCTGCATTTTGGGACTGGGTGATTCCCACCTACTGTTGGTCCTATCTGTGGAAGATCTTAGGAGCACATTTTTGGGCAGAGGAAACAGTATGCACAAGGGTCCTGAGGTAGAATGAACTTAGTGATGAGCTTAAAGATTAGAGACATAAGTAAAACATTTGTCTCATCTGATGAAATCTCTGGGGAGGTCAGTCTGTGGTGAAGAATGGACTGAGGTGGGAGAGGGGATGATCAGGGACAATCAACTGGGTTTAGCTTGTTCCTTTCACCTCATCTTGTCCAAAGACCAAACACATTCACCAGAGACTGCAATGGGCATTTCCTAGTGTAGAAGTCGCCTATTGAGGGTTTCCATCAATTGTAAGGAATGTATGGGAAATTAAAATTCAGCCAGAGAAGATACTTTCTAGAAGCAATAGACGTGACTGACAGAATGTCAATGATCGAGGTTGATAGGCATGACATAGATATTTATTTTAGTCAGATGTATTTATTTCATTAATTTAAGACAAATTAGATTGGATTCCTATTTGTAGTAGTGAAGTGAATCTTGCTTTTAATACATGTAGGGGCCAGTGCTGTGGTGCAGTGGGTTAATGCCCTGGCCTGAAGTGCTGGAATCCCACATAGGTGCCGGTTCGAGTCCCAGCTGCTCCACTTCCGATCCAGCTCTCTGCTATGGCCTGGGAAAGCAGTGGAAGATGGCCCAAGTCCTTGTTCCCCTGCACCCATGTGGGAGACCCGGAAGAAGCTCCTGGCTCCTGGCTTTGGATCAGTGCAGCTCTGGCCTCGTGGCCAATTGGGGAGTGAACCATCGGATGGAAGACCTCTCTCTCTTTCTGTCTCTGTTTCTCTCTCTCTCTGCCTCTCCTCTCTCTGTGTAACTCTGACTTTCCAATAAAGAAATAAATCTTTTAAAAATACATTTAAAATATTATGAATTATTTTTAAAGGAATAACTAAAGGAAAATATGAAATTAATATTTGTATAAATGGAGTGCCCAAATTAAGAGAAGAGAGGTGCTCAGTATACACAATTTTAGAATGTGCTCACTTATAATTGGGCTCTTGCTAAAAAGTGATCAAGTCAATTTGCCTTTGGATCCCTCTGCTCTCTGTCTTCTTCCTTCTACTTCTTAGCAAAGCAACTTTGACATCCCACTGGACCTGCCTTTCTGGACAATTTCCCAGGTTGTAGTTGAGTAGTTCTCAACCTTTGGGCTTGAGGATGCTTTGGCACTCTTACAAACTCTTGAATGCACTAAAAAGGTTTTGTTCATGTGGATTGTATCTACCAATAGTTATTGTCATAGATATTGACACAGAAATATTTAAATGTTAATTTGAAACCAAGAATAAACCTGCTAAATGTCAACATACTTCTTAAATGAAATACCTGTATTGTTCTTTTTTATTTATTCACTTGAGAGGTAGAGTTACAGAGGAGAAAGGGAGAGATAGAAAGGTGTTTCATCACTGATTCACTCCCCAAATGGCCGCGACGGCAGAAGCTGGGCCAATCTTAAGCCAGGAGCCAGGAGCTTCTTCCAGGTCTTCCATGTGAGTGCAGGAGCCCAAGCACTTGGGCCATCTTCCACTGCTTTCACAGGCCATCAGCAGAGAGCTGGATTGGAAGAGGAGCAGCTGGGACACAAACCGGCGCCCATATGGGATGCTTGTGCCTCAAATGGAGGCTTTGCCTACTATTCCATAGTGCTGGTCCCCTTATTTATTGTTCAAACAAAAAACTAGGGAGGAGATATTGATTTATATTTTTAAGTATCTTTGTAATATCTGGTTTAATGGGCACCAGCAAGATGTCCATATATTTCTTCATTCAGTCTGTCTCAGTATGATAGCTTGATTGATGTATATGAACAAAATGTGGCTTCACACAAACAATATAGTTGGAACAGGGAAGACAATTTT
Source organism: Oryctolagus cuniculus (assembly GCF_051225735.1). NCBI lineage: Eukaryota > Metazoa > Chordata > Mammalia > Lagomorpha > Leporidae > Oryctolagus > Oryctolagus cuniculus. Next base: position 5,993,945 of record NC_142877.1, read on the forward strand.
ACAGACCTTTTAAGGTGATTTTGAGTGTTCTTATTTGCTGGTGCACCAGAACATGACTAGAGGTAGTTTCTTAAGGGTGAGTTGCAAGGTGAAGTCTGAAACCATATTGATGTGTTTGTGCTTTATGGTAAAACACACTTGGTTTGTCTTCTACTGCCAGTGACTCTTCCTCATACAGGGCATCTTGTACTGGTCACTGGGAAACTATTGGCTTAGCATGTAACCCAGTTTTCCAAATGTTGATCCAATCCGTTTATTCATTTATGCACATGCATATAAAATATGTCATTAATGTTACCATGACTCTCTTATCAGAAGACTTTTTGAAATGATTTGTTTATTTATTTGAAATGCAGAGTTACAGAGATGGGTGGGGGAGAGAGAGGGAGAAAGAGAGAGAATATCAATCTTCCATCTGCTGGTCCATTCCTCAGATGGCTGCTCCATCTAGAGCTGGAGCTGGGCAAGGTCAAAACCAGGGACATGAAATTTCAGCCATGAGCCCAAGAGCTTTCCCAGGCACGCTAGCAGGGAGCAGGACTTGCACAATGCTCATATGGGATGCCGGTGTTCCAGGAAGTGGCTTAACCTGCAGCACCACAATGCGAGCCTCAGAAAAGTCTTTTCAGATTGAGAAGTTGACAGACTGTTGGCAGCAGATACATGTTTTTCAAAATTTCTATCTTTATTTTAAAATTCAAATTTTGATCATTGGTGACAACTACTGTCATTTTTATCATAAAGTGACGACTCACTTCACTCATTTTCAAAAATTTACCTTCAGGCTACACAAGTGTAAATAACTGTTTTAACTATTAGTGGAATAGTTGAAAATGGTATTCTGTGTGGAAGCAGGTGGATTTTCCTTGCAGGTGCTCTTCTGAATTGAGGTGGCCGCGGAGGCTTGTGTGTGCACAAGCGCTTTAGGGGGACTCCCTCCCCACTTTGTCACACAGGGTGTTAAAATGTGCTTCGAGGTCTAGACCTAATATAATGAATTACAGGTATTGCTTCATCAAGAATTATTGAGAAAACATGTTCTCTTTTTCTCCCTTACATATGTACTAGGGGGAATGGGAGGGCCATTTTATTCAAGACTTTATGTTTCACCTTTGTGGACATACATGGTTCTATAAATATTTATATTATATGAGGGTACTTCAAGAATTTCATAGAAAATGGAATTGGAGTTTATTTTGGCACAAAATGTTAAGATCCACATGAAATTTTTATAATATGCAGTTTCCCTGAATTTTTTGAAGGTCCTACATAAATACAGATGATCCTACATAAATACAGATGATCCTACATAAATACAGATGATTCCTAGATACATATTGTTATCTAGGAAAAAACAAACTCAGCTTTTTCTGCTATACTATAAGCAGAGTGTTTCTTTGACTTCTGGTCACCAAAATATATGGGGATTTCTCCCCACCAAGGAAATGACTCCACAGATTCTCTTGGGGGTGAGGGGAGGGTGCCAGCTTAGTGTCCTCTTAGTCAATTTGAGTCTGACACTGTCTGCCCAGAGGACTTCCTGGACTTCCTGGAAGGGTCTTGACTTCAGCCAGGCATCCAGGCCCCCATTTTGAGATCTGTTGCTTTCATTCTTTCCTGCCTGGCTTCTCCCCATTTGACAAAGCCAAGTGTTCTTTTGTGTCCAAACTATTCCAGTGGATAAATAGCGTTGATCAGAAGTCTGCTTCTGGGGTAGTATGGACCCCTTTGTAGAGGATGTTTTAATCCAGGCATAGCTGGTGTCGGGCACTCATGCCGGGAATTGATCTTGCACTCACGGCATCCAGGGCAGTGAATCACTGCACCTCTTGCTGAGCTCACAGCTGCTGCTGCTATGTTGTATTGGCGTGTGGCAACACCACGATCATCTGTATTTACATCTCATCCTTCACGGAAATAAATGGCTCTTATTTCACACCAGTGGAATAGATGCTTTCTAAGAAGTTATTTTTGTGTCCCCCTCAAGAAAACAGTATCTCTCCCTCTCTCACTTTCTTCATGTAGGGACCAGTTCCTTCTGTTTGGGACCAGAACAGTGGATGTCAACCCTTAAACACCCTGCAAGCGCATTTAACAAATACGAAGGCTGGGCCCCACCCCGGGCAGGTCACTGAGAACCCCTAGCCTGATGGCCTGGGCTGTGGTGCTCCAAGCACTTCTGGCCTTCCCGCATGATTCTGACTTAATAAGGCTGAGCCGCTGGGTGTTGAGACCACTTGGAGGCTCACTGGGGCTGAAGGGTTGGTTCTCTCTAAGGGTGTCTGTAAAGCATTTGTTTAATCATCTCGACGTTTTGGTTTTTACCTCTCATAGAGAGATTATTACATTTTGGTTTTATCATCCAAACAAGGGAAATATTATTATTTTATAACCTTGTGTAACTTTCAAATTACAGAATTCTGACACTAATGGATAATAACTAGTAATCCCAAAGATAAAACTGATCTTATTCCCCCTTTATTAAAAGCACAGTAAATTGGATGTTTTAGAAGAAAAAGTATTTCTTACCACAAAATAGGTTATTTATTTTTCCTTTGGTCATTTCAAGAAATGATTACAATGTAGGGTGGCTACAGAAATAAGTTAACAAAGGATTTTGACTTTTCCCCATAAAGAAATGATAAATGTTTGAGGAGAGAGAGATACTTCTCTTGATTGGACATGAAGCAACATATGCCTGTATTGAAACATTATGTGCTATCCCATAAATGTGTACAGTTTTTATGTGTCCGTTAAACATTTGAAAATTACTTTTAAAAACTTAATCAGGGGCCGGCACCGCGGCTCACTAGGCTAATCCTCCGCCTTGTGGCACCGGCACACCGGGTTCTAGTCCCGGTCGGGGCGCCGGATTCTGTCGCGGTTGCCCCTCTTCCAGGCCAGCTCTCTGCTGTGGCCAGGGAGTGCAGTGGAGGATGGCCCAAGTCCTTGGGCCCTGCACCCCATGGGAGACCAGGAGAAGCACCTGGCTCCTGCCATTGGATCAGCGCGGTGCGCCGGCTGCAGCGCAGTGGCCATTGGAGGGTGAACCAACAGCAAAGGAAGACCTTTCTCTCTGTCTCTCTCTCTCACTGTCCACTCTGCCTGTCAAAAAAAAAAAAAAAGGCAACTTAATCAGACATTCCTCTCAGGGCATACAGGGGCGTTAGTCCTCTCGTTCCTGCATCTCGTGCAAGGGAGTCCTTTCCCATGTTAAGAAAATCCTCCCGCAGAGGATCCTGAAAACTCGTCTGCTTGTGCTCGTCAATTCCTGGCAGTTAAACTTAGCCCCCTGAATGCCCGTGAACGTGAGGCTGAACTTCTTTCTCAGGGGCAGACAAGTCTCCAGCACCTAGGCTGCCCAGTCATGGTGCGGCAGAGCCCAGCAGCAGGTGGGTGAATGTCCAGCGGGGACAGATCCAGGCATCCCTTTCCTGTGACCATGTTTTACTTGAATCTATCCTTGGTGTTTGCATGTTTTCCCAGTGAGGCCCTGCACCCTCCCCATCGACTCTGTGAGCTAAATCATATCTGTTGTCTCCACTCTGATTTAATAAATGAAACATTTCTAATTTACCATGCTTTTAATAAACTCAGAAATAAAGAAGAATAGCTTTAATTTAAGGAAAATGATAAATTTCTGCAATTATTCACTAATATTACGTTTGTATCTTCAAAGGCAGCATGGAGTTAGCATGGAGTTCTGGCTGCCCTTGAAGGATCTGGCCACACTGGTCCCAGTTCTCTGTGTGTCCACCTGTGGCTGTACCGGAGGGTGGCCGTTTCTACAGGAAGGGGCTCCTCTTCCCTCCTACTCAGCGTGGGGATGGCCCATGCCCTTGTTGCTTGACTGTTTATGCTGCTGAGCTTATAACTCCCAGTATTTTCATGCAGGGAAATCTTTTTGTGCCTTAGAAAAATATAGAATGCACTAAACTAATGCAAATTACAAGCTCAGAGTAAAGGAAAACGCGTGTAATCAGACATATTTAAAAGCACACGTAAGTTTTCTCTACATTTACTTATTAAGGGGAGTAGTCTTCTCTTAGAGTTAAAAACAAGAAAACATTAGGGAACATGATGAGTTCTACAAGGCCCAAGATCTAGAAATAAAATGGAACATATTTCTCTAAGCAGGCATAGTTATTCTCCATGCTAGGAGCAAATACAACCTACTCATATGGACCCCTAAAAAAAGGAAAAGTGGAAAGGGGCAGTGTGCAATAGATATCAAAAATATGCCTTTGTAATAATAATACCTTCACAATAGACATGTGGACTATTTCCATAAACCCTGTTCATTTAATCTCATAAAATTGGTCCAATACTCTAAAATGCCTTGCAGAAAGGAAGGGCAATACATAGTCCAGTAACCTGAATTCCCACTAATGTGTTCTAGTAAAAGGAACAATTTTGGAATATGTATGACAATGCAACCATATGTTTAAATATGCATGTAAAAAACATTCTACTCCTGGTACTTCTTTTTTATGCAAGTATACATGAGGGATGCCTCTGCCATATCCAGTTGACTTTTTCTGGACTTTGACAGTGTAACTGACTTACAATTAGAATAAAGTTTCACGGGCCTCCTTCATCTCTAGTTGAAAGGGAGTGTAATTAGATTTAATTGAGGTGGATTCTCCAAATGACCCCACTGCACACCGCAGACAGCATACACATGTCTTAGTCTTCATCGCAAAGCTCCCATGTGCTAAGTCATCTCATAAAAGAAGCTACACACCGAAAACTTTCAAAACAGCACTGATAAAAATAGGATGTGACAGGTTCCTTCCTCTTTTTGTTAAGGTTGCTGCAATTATGTCTGATTTTCCAGAACATAGACTGATAAATGATGGTTTTTTTCAGTGGGAAGAGGAATGTGGGGCAGGAATCAAGGGAGAAAAAGTTAACAGTTTTTCTGTTTCACAATGTTTTCCCTTGAGATAAGGAGATTGGGCCCAGAAAAATGCTTCGAATATACAGGGTTTGCCTAGAGATTGAGCTGTGGGTGGTCTTATCCCTTCCAATTATGTTGTTTATTAAAGAAATAATGAAAGACCAACATTGGAATGATGCTTTTAAAATTACCTGTTCTTTGTAAAATATGTTTCCTAAATTAGCTTGGAAAAAGTAGTTTGCAACAGTGCTAAGAACATATTAATGGAAGGAAATTAGGCAGCTAAACATGGAAAATAATGGGCTTTTAGACAATAATCTTGTGTTTAGTTGTGGCCAACTTTAACCATAGGCAACATCAAAAGCTTGAACAGGTAAAAGCTTGGAGGAATTATCAATATTTTGAAGATTTAATCAACCCAGTGGAGATTAAAATATTGGTACTTACATGGTTAATCTCATCAGCATGGACAATTCAACTAGTTAGTTCAGATTTCCAGGGGAGATAGTGAATCTTTCGATTTGCCACTAAGGAGCCTCAAATATACAGTTGTCTGCAACAATCAAACCAACTGGAAAACCACCCAACTTTTACTTTATTTTTTGTTACATAGATAAATAATGAAGATTTTTTCCCCAATGGTATCTTACAGGATTCTGTTCCATCTATTAGTATCTATGGTCTTCCTTATTTGAAGATAGTTATGGCTGAGCTACCCCTGAGACAGCTCTTGCCGGCTGATTGGTTTGTGGATATAATGGGAAGGATTATGATGGGTGTAGTCAAAATGTCTTGAACCATTTGCTTATTTGACCAATGCCTTGGGTTTATAAATATTGACAGACTGGAGTAAAGACTGTATGATTTTGGATCAGCTCAATGACGGAGCCAGTTTGGGTGTTGTAAAATGAATGGGGAGCTGTAAAATTATGTGTGAAAGAGAGTTTTCAAATAAAGACATAGACATTCTACTTTAAAATGTATTTAGAAAGTAAAATTCCAGGTTGGCGCCGTGGCTCACTAGGCTAATCCTCTGCTTGCAGCGCTGGCACCCCAGGATTCTAGTCCCGGTCGGGTGCTGGATTCTGTCCAGGTTGCCCCTCTTCCAGTCCAGCTCTCTGCTGTGGCCCGGGAAGGCAGTGGAGGATGGCCCAAGTATTTGGGCCCTGCACCCGCATGGGAGACCAGGAGGAAGCACCTGGCTCCTGGCTTCGGATTGGCTGTAGCAGCCATTTGGTGGGGGGGTGAACCAACGGAAAAAGGAAGACCTTTCTCTCTGTCTCTCTCTAACTCTGCCTGTAAAAAAAAAAAAAAAAAAAAAAAAAAAAAAAAAGTAAAATTCCGAGTATGATCCCAGTCAAAAAGTTTGTATGTCAAATGTATTGGTACCTGAAAGAGGGGATTTTGAGAAACATTATATTGAATGTTTTCATTTTTTCTAAATTTTTCCAAAATAGCAATAATTACTTTACAATGAAACACATTTTGATCTGTTACTCTTTCTCCCTAAATACATACAATGCAGGAGGGAGAGATCTTTTAATAAAACGTGTCTTTTGTAAGCTTGGAGCCCTGCAAATTGTCAAAGCTGTTAACCCACAGCTAGCAATGTGACATTGACTGGAGCATTTGTCAAGTACCTATTGTGTACTGAGCACTCTGCATTTATTTATACTCCTCAAAGTGACCTGGCATGTTGGGTTTTATTGCCCTTGCATTACTTTCACAAAATTCTGAGACGTGGGCAGGTTATGTAGTTGGTCATAATCCTCTTGCTAATTCTTGGCTGAACCTCATTTGCTTATATGCATGCATAGTTGTGAAGTCCACAGATTTCTATTCAGGCTACTATTTTCTGTTCTTGGGCCAGTGACTTTCTTCTGTTAAGACTGAAGGATTTTCATATTCCAAAAAATCATTATGAGGCATTCAGTTAGTAATTGAGAATTTTACTTCTATATACCATATTATATTTTAGCAGCTATACCCATTTTATAATAAATGACATAGGCCATAACACATTTGTGATTAAATATACAAGTCAATGCTGGATTCTATTAGATTCGTTTTTGGACTTTTTAAAAATAATCACATCATTTTACTACTTTCTTTTCTATTTATATGATGAACTAAAATTATGTATTTCTAATACTGGATTATTCTTGAATTTCTATCCTGAAACCCAACATGCTATTATTTTAAATGTACTCTGCATTGTATTTGCTGATATTTTCTGGTTTTCGAAATTGGTGTTCATGGGTTTGGCTCATAGGTTCTGGTTTTGGTGCTATCCTTGTCAAGCCTAGGGACTTGTGCCTCAGTTATTTTGTAAAAAGAATGAAGAAGCACTAATTCTAACTTCACGCTTTATGGCAATTTAAAAAGCTCACGAATTATCTGTTTCTTGAAGGTTTGAATGAATTCAGGCATGAAATTGTGTGGAACTTCATTGAGAGGTAGATCTTTGACAACTTCCTCAAATTCTTTCTTGCTTTTGGGTCTATATAAGTATTCTACTGTTGAGTCAATTTGCAGTATTGTACTTTTATATTTAAAGAAAATAATTATTCACATTCTCAAAATCATTAGCATAGACTTGAGCAAATATTCTTTAAAGAATTGTTTTAATCAGTTCTATTTTTCATATCCAAAAGTTTTTACCTTAATCTATTTTTTTATTAGTAAAGCCATTTATTTTTATTCAAAGACTATTATTTTATGTATTTATTATATTTTCTATTTTCTCATACATATTTTTATATATTGACTATTTTTCTTCTTTTGAATTATTTCACGTCCTTAACAATTGTACTTTTTTTCTTTTCCAGCAAATCAGTTCCTGCTTTTTGTGTTTATTAATTCTTCTGTTCTGCTTACATTAGCTCCTTGGTTCTTTTTCAAATATTTTTATGTTGGATATGATATTTACCCATTTTCATTCTTTCTGTTTTTGGAAAGGAAAATGCTCATGATTGTTATTTTCTTGTGGACGAATTGTGTAATCTTTTACCATGCTTTAGGAGACTTTTCAGTATCCTCCTGACCTAATTGTTTGAAAATTATTTTCCTGATTTTCTCTGTAGTCTGAGTTATTTAGACAAACCGTTCTCTTTTGTTCCATTTGTGGGGAGATTTGAGTGTCTTCCTGTGTATGTGTTTGCGCTCTATTTCTACTGCATAGCTGTCAAGAATGATGGGAATCTGAACATGTCATTTCTATTGTTTTCAATTTTGAATTTCTTTTGAGTCTAACTTTTGGTCAATATTTGTAAATAGCCCATGCACATGTAAGAAGAAGTTGCATGTCATATACATCTGCAAGAAGATTTATATTCTGCATTTATGGAATATAAAATTAACATTTCCATTTTACCAGATTATTTTTATTTATTTTATTATTTTTTTATTTTGACAGATAGACATTGAGAAAGAGAGAGAAAGGTCTTCCTTCTGTTGGTTCACCCCCCAAATGGCTGCTACGGCTGGCGCAGCGCCAATACCAAGCCAGGAGCCAGGCGCTTCTTCCTGGTCTCCCATGGGGTACAGGGCCCAAGCACTTGGGCCATCCTCCACTGCCTTCCCAGGCCATAGCAGAGAGCTGGACTGGAAGAGGAGCAACCGGAACTAGAACCCAGGGCCCATATGGGATGCTGGCGCTGCAGGCGGAGGATTAACCAAGTGAGCCACGGTGCTGGCCCCTACCAGTTTATTTTTTAAAAATTTACTTAAAAGCAGAGAGGAATGTAGAGGGAAATCTCTCCTTTTTCTGCTGGTTCCCTCCCCAGATGCCTGCAGTAGCAGTGATTGGACAGGCGGAAGCCAGGAGCTGGGAACTCCGTCAGGGTCCCCACCTGGATAGCAGGGAGGTGAGTACTTGAATCTTCGTCTGTTACCTCCCAGGGTGTGTGTGTATTAGCAGGAAGCTGGGTCACATGTGGAGGCAAGACTTGATTCTAGGTTCTCCAGGATGGGATGCAGGCATGCCAAGCAGCACGTAACCTGCTGTGCCACAGTACCTGCCCAAGCTGTTATGTGTTTAATTTTTGTCTTACATCTTTGTGATTTATGAAGGATTAAGTGTTGTAATGATATTTCCAATAACTAGTACTGTTAGTGGATGGAAGGGGCTTGTTTGCGTAAGGTACCACCAGGTTATCCACTCGAGTGGCTGTTGCTCAATGAGAGATTTCTTTACTTGTGATGTGCAAGGAGACCTCAGAGGAAAGGCATAGTTCTCCAAAGGACTTGCCTCCATGAGAAGCAGGTATACACCAGGAGTGAGGGGAATGTCCAGTATGTGGCAAAAGCATGAATGAATATGAATCTCCCCTTTATTGCCCAAAGGCTGCAACAGCCAGGGCCAGGCCAGGCTGAAGCGAGCAGTCTGGTCACTCCACGGGTGGCAGGGACCTAGGCACTTGAGCCCTCAACTGCCTCCTTCCAGGATGCATTAGCAGGAAGCTGGATCAAAAGTCGAGTAGCCAGGATGTGGACTGGTATGGGAGATGGGCATCCCAGGTGGCACCTTGACCCACTACTCCACAATGCCTGCCACGCTCTCATGCTTGAGAGGAGACGGAGGAAGGACGTTCTTCTGTAGCTACTTCCTGCTGAGTGGGGTTACTGGTATGTTGTGCTGCAAAAACTCAACCTGCCCCCGCCCCACCTTTTATTTCTAGAGCAACCTGGGGCTCCTTGCAGAATTGGATTTTATCATAAGCCAGTTTTGGATTCCCCTGACTCCATCACTGTTTTGTCAAGGGGAGCTGGAAGGATTTGGTCGTGCCCTGAGATTTCCCCCTTTGGGGGTGGCTTGGGCACTCCCATTTCCACTGTCCTTCCTGCTTGCAGAATGAACAGTGGCTAGGTCCTAACTTGACTGGTGGCCATTAATTGGTCTCATATTCAGGGCTAGGGTTATTCACCCGTGAAGGTTTCCTTCATCTCCCTGAGTTACCTGGAGCATACTGGAGAACAGTGGTAAATTCGGTCACCTGCCTCTACATCTCTTTGTTGTCTTTCTTGTCTTCTGCCATGGCTTGGTTGTTGGAAACCTGAAAGGCAACCTCAGGACCAATAGCCAATTGCTGGACTTTTTTATGGATGCTCAGAGCATTCTGAGATGTGAAGTAGGCAGTCAGTGCTGCCTGACATTCCTGGGCTTCATGGTTCCAACAAGTATGCTGCTGGAAGCACTCTCTGAGCGTTTCTGGGAAGGCAGAGGGTTTTCTCCTGGCTTCTGCTGTGTTTCTCTGCCTCTTATCCGCATATTCCTCTAATGCTGTAGTCTCTTTAGGTCTTTCATTGCATGGGGACTGATTCCTCAGGCAGTGCAACTCGTGGTTATCAGGTTGATTGGAAGATGCTTGTCTGCTTCCTCCTTGGCCTTTGCTTGCACTGATGACTTTTCCTCTGCTGTCAGATGCCTGGTCACTGAGGTTTGAAAATCTAGCCTGGTGCAGTTGTGCATTGGAAACAGCCTTCTCAAGGACAGGGGTCCTTCCAACTGGGCTCAGGCCTTTCATGCATGCCTAATACATGTCGGAAGTGATGAATGGCACATGCACATCTATCAACCTTTCTGCTCCATCTGGAAACCGACAGCAGGAAAACACCTCCTCCAGGCTTGTAGCTAGTGCTGCACCGTCAGGAAAGGGTGCCAGCCAATTGTTTCCTGCAGGTGGAAGTGAGTTGCAGAGCAGTGGAATAGGGTGGAGCAATGCAGATTCTCAGCACCAGGAGCTGAGGGTTCAGCTCAGGGGTTGGTGCTGGAGGAGACACTGCCACCCTTCTCCTTACTCTTCCAGGTCTGAAGAGATCCTCTTTCAAGTTGCTCTTTTTTTCTCAGTAAGGGAATTTCAGAACTAGACTTTTTCTTCTTTAGTTTTCCTCTTCATCCTGGGACATACAAAGAATCAGATTTTGAGAGAACAGAAACCTGCGCATCCCACCGAGATGAGGCTGGTAACCTGCAGAGGAAGTTTGCCAAAGCCCGGCCATGGTGCTCCAGTGCACACGACGGGGAAAGAAAAGTTCATTGCAACTGGGTAGGCATGGAAACTGGCAAGGCTCCCAAACCATTAGGGAATGCACAAAGAACAAAACTCCAGGTCCAATACTGAAAATGAATGCAGAAATGGACTGACACATCACATTTTTATCAGCTTGAAAACATGAAATTCCCTATCGTTTTCTACCTGCTTCCTGTAGAAACCTTTACAACTGCATAAAATGTTCCCACACCTGTGAAGTGGGAAAGGACAGGGTTGTGTGATTGAAAAACCAGGCTCAATGATGTCTTTGACCACTCCCCTTGTGACCTTTAACCTCCCAGAGCAAAGCCTGAGGCTTGTGGTGTCCTGGAAAAAGCTGTCCCTTTCTCGGTCCTGATCCTTTCCTGGTAGTACGTTTCCCATCCTGGCTTTCCCTGTAATAACTCTTGAGACCCTATGACGGCAGAAATCCTGAACTGTGCCCTTGGTGCTATGGGGCGCTGGATGGAAAGGGATCTACAAGGCCACTTCAGCCCTTACGTTTCTGGGTCAGCATCTCAGGGAGACCAGGCAGCAAGCAAAACCCCTGTGCCAATGGGCTGAAGAAGCCACTCCCCCAAGGGCAAGTGAGCCCTGCAGGAGCTGGTGCCACAATGAAAGCACTACCAGTTCCCTATCACCCCAAGTTTAGGCTAGGGTCTGTCCCACAGGGGTAGCCAATTTCGTTAGCAGCATTCGCTTGGGACACCAGTCGGCCCCAAGTAGGAGATGCTCAAAGGAAAGCTTCATAGAGGTTTAGCAAGTGAAGGAGACAGAGGCGTGTGCTCACCCAAGAAACCTGCCTCCCTTGGGAGCAGTTTGCTGGGCTCTTATGCAGGGCTCTCGGAGGGTGTCTGCTTACGTAACATACATCTCCATACACGCAGGTTCAACATCCTGACTCAGGCTGCTTTCTCAGAGCTTTGCCTGTTGGTAGTGGTGCTGGTCCCGTCTGCACCTCCAGTACGGTATTGCAGATCAGCCTTTCTGGAACGTTCTCTGAAAAATAAACTCAAGTGAGGAACCTGTTTCAGGTTCTCTTCCTGTTTCTCTGCCACCCTCTTGCCTAGATCTTATACTCCAGTTACAGCATGTTGAAATGATTTTTGTGTTCTTCTCCCTCTCCCCTCTCCCCTCTCCCCCCTTCCCCTCCCTCCTCCCCCCTCCTTCTCCCTCTCTCTCCCTTCCCCCTCCTACTCCTTCTTCCTCCCTCCCCCTCCCCTTCCCCTCTGCCCCTCCCCCTCCCCCCTCTCCTTCTCTCCCTCCCCCTGCCCCTCTCTCTCCCCCTCCCCCTACTACCCCTCTCCCTCTCCTGGAACAGGCATCTGGGGGGTGAACCAGCAGATGGAGGATTTCTCCCCCTTCCCCTCCCCCTCCCCCTCCCCTTCTATAACTCTGCCTTTCAAGAGTGCTGACCCGAAGCCAGGATCCAGGAGCTTCTTCCAGGTCTCCCATGTGGGTGCAGGGGCCCAAGCACTTGGGCCATCTTCTACTGCTTTCCCAGGCCATAGCAGAGAGTTGGATCAAAAGTGGAGCAGCTGGGACTCAAACTGGTGCCCATATGGGATCCCGGCACTGCAGGCAGCAGCTTTACCCACTATAGCACAGCACTGGCTATGAAATAATCCATTTTCAAAACTCCTTTTGTCTGTTTTCTGCTGAGATCCTTAGTGATACTAGTATCTAGGAAAATTTATTCATTTTGGGAGTTGTTATTTAGGGGTTCTTTTCTCTTTTTAGTAATAAGGACTGTGTGCTTTTGATAGTGATCCATTGCTCCTTAAAAATATTTTTACTATGAAATAATTCAATTTAAAGAGATTATACTAAGACAATTACAATCTAAATTTTATGAAGATATAACCAAAAACTGATGAAATTAGTATATGAATTACAAAAGTTTGGACAACACTGCTTTACACATTTTAAAGCCATTTAATATAGTTTTCATAGTTTATGTTTTAAAACATTGTTATGAATGGACATTCATTTGTTTAATGTATTATTTCTTTATAATGCAGTCAGCTATATCAAGCTTGATGTTATCTCAGTTTTTTCATTTCCTTGTTATATTGTTTCTCATTCTTTTACTTAAAATATTTTGAGATAATTTACCTTAGTATATATTTTTAGTTTAATATATTTTTATTTTTTACTCATGAGTCTTTACCATGAATATGTGATTTCTA